>NW_015170279.1:1729663-1754693 GCF_001447785.1 Gekko japonicus
GATGTATTTTAAGCCCTGTTGTGCACTAATTTTATTTTTCTTTGTGACAGGTGATCCTGTTGGAAATGTTAAGCTCAAACATTTACAACTGCTATAGGATCTTTATTTTGCAAGGGGTTTTTCTCTGTGTGTGGGGGGGAGACTATTCAGTCTAAATATAAAGCTGCCATTTTGAGTTAAATCAATGGAGTGCCCTTTACTGCTAATCTGCAGCAACGCAGAGGATTGTTGTTGTGGCCAAGCAAAATCCTATATCTGTGGTCTCCTTCTCAGGTAGGACTCAAGAACCTACTCACTGCTGTTAAAGAAAAGGAAATTCTAGTGTGATCCAGGTTTCGAGGGTTATACATGCCTTCTATCATACATGCTCAAGAAGGTCAATATTAAGTCCTGAAACAGATTTGAGAAAAGTTACAGAAAATGCAAGTGGTATTGTTTCTTTAACTACAAGATAAGAACATAAGAACATAAGAGATGCCAATGTTGGATCAGGTCAAAGGCCCATCCAGTCCAACACTCTGTATCACACAGTGGCCAGAAATACCAGTGCCATCAGGAGGTCCACCAGTGGGGCCAGGACATTAAAAGCCCTCCCACTGTTGACCCCCCCAAGCACCAAGATGACAGAGCATCACTTGCCCCAGAGTCCCTATCTATACCTTGTGGCTAATAGCCACTGATGGACCTCTGCTCCATATGCTTATCTAATTCCCTTTTGAAGCCATCCATGCTTGTAGCCGCCACCACTTCCTGTGGCAGTGAATTCCAAGTGTTAATCACTCTTTGGGTGAAGAAGGACTTCCTCTTATCCGTTCTAACCCGACCGCTCAGCAATTTCATGGAGTGCCCACGAGTTCTTGTATTGTGAGAAAGGGAGAAAAGTACCTCTTTCTCTACCTGCTCTTTCCCATGCATAATCTTATAAACCTCAATCATGTCACCCCTCAGTCGTCGTTTCTCCAAGCTAAAGAGCCCTAAGCGCCTTAACCGTTCCTCATAGGGAAAGTGTTCCAACCCTTTTATCATTCGAGTTGCCCTTTTCTGCACTTTTTCCAAAGCTATAATATCCTTTTTAAGGTGTGGTGACCAGAACTGCACACAGTATTCCAAATGAGGTCTCACCATTGATTTATATAGGGGCATTATTATATTGGGCTCCTCTTTTTTCATTGCCATCAATCTTTTCCCATTGCTATCAATCATCCTTAATATACTCAGAAAGAAGAAAAGCACTACTTTCTAATACTATTTATAGTCCGAGGCATACAGTACTAGCACTACAAGGGGCCAAGAAGAAATGGAATAAGTAACTAGAAGTTGGTACCTGTCCCAATCTAGTACAAAGTTAAACATGCTACAGTTCTATTTATTTGCATAAGCACACAAAGTCATTGGATTGTTGTCAATCATAAACAAGTGTTTACATCTGTGTCACAGTGTGGCTATTATTCCACCATTAGCTAAAAACAGCCATCATTGTGAGGGGTGAGATGCGTGTGGAAACTGAGCCAATTCATTTCTGGAGCTGACAGGGTAGGGGGTTAGGGGGACAACAGTCAGTGGCCTTGTTTGTGTGGGGGAGCCATGGAGCTGGCCAAGTCATGTGATTTGGCTTTATAGAATGTAGAGGCTGAGTCTGAATAATGTGAGGGTGGACCCTGAAGGAATTTTTGCTTGGGGGTCCATAGTGGCTCTTGGCTTGCCTGGAACAGGTTTAAATTCTGACCCCTTTCAATTGATTCCAAGTTTCTTCAATCCATTTACTTTGCCCCACAGAAAACAATGGGACTCACTGAAAACTAGATTTTGCTTTGTGTGTAACTCCATGCCCACATTTGCACAGCCCTACTCTCTGTTCTTTTTCTCAGTGTGAAGATAGAGTATAAGGAAATTGATCTGAGAACTGACTGTAATGTATAAATATGGCTAAAGGTCCACTCGGGTTGCTGGAAGGAGCGATGTTAAAAGATCCTGCTTTATACAAGCAGCAGATGTTTCAGATTTCATCAGAAACACATTTGATAGTCAGACCATGTTCAAAGTTCTCAGCTGAACAGCCGTGAAGCCTATGATAAACCCTATGAGCAAACTGTATTTCATCCACTAGATGTCAGAATTGTAGCAATAATTAAAGTCAAAACCACATTTACAGATTCATAAGAAACGCTATGTGTAAACAAGATAGTAAATTATAATGATTCAGTTAAGATATAACATCAGACTAGACTACAGTTTGGTGACTGGGGGTACGCATATGCACCCCACTGAACTATGGGTAGCACCTCACCTCCAAATCACGATTTGAAACCACAGTTTGAAGTGCATAAACTGTTGTTTGGAGGCAAAGTTTGACAATTCAGACACCAAGTAAGGAAACCATGTGTACAAGAGGAAGTGAGCAGAACAAAGCAAAACTACTGTGAATAATGGCAAATACAGAAATACCTATTAATTAATTCTGTGTCACGACTGTATGTGACACTTTACAGAATTTCGTAAGCACACAACAGACAGTGGAATTGTGCAATCTAAAATTCTGTAAGGTTATACAAACTTAAAATTAGCATGGAAAACAACAGAGGGAGGGAAGAGAAAGAAACAGAAAAATAAGAAGAAATGAATGGGAACAAAAGTGATTACATAAACTTAATTCTTCTCTCCCTGTATTTATGAAACTAAGCCAAAGCAATCATGGAAAAGATGGGGCTTGGAGAAGATAAAATATAATTATTAAATGAAATTCAGGAATACTGGTTTATATGCCAACTTTTAAGCAAAATTAACCACTCAAAACAGTAGTAATTCAATGCTGTTAAACAAACAGAATTTTTTGGATTTTGTTCTCCCAAACTGATTTTGGTTCATACATTATCAACAACTCTTGAAATGCAACAGCAATATCTTTAACATTAATTGTTATACTGACTCTAGGGTCATGAAAACAAGTATGTAGAACTAACAATATAAATGCATGTTTTTACTCTCCAACCAAAAAGAAAACTTGGATTAATTCAGCCATGAAAAATGTTCAAGCAAAAAATGAGACAGTTTAGAATAATGGTTAAAATACCAGATGAGGGTTCAAAAGACCCAAGTTCAAATCCACCACTCTATCATGGAAGCTTGCTGCGTAACCATGAGCCAGTCAGAGTCTCTTAGCATAACCTCTCTCACAAGAGTGTTGTCATAAAAATAAAACTGGAGAAGAATAATTGTAAGAGCATAAATAACTTTATAAATATATGTTTGTATGTGAGACTTCTCACTTTATTAATCTGCCAGTTCCAAAAGTGAAATCTTTAAAAAATGTAAGGGGGAAAATAAGCAACTACTCATATAACAATAGATACAAATTAATGTAAAACACCACGTCTTCTTTTGGAGCCGATCAAGACAGGTGAAAACTGAAACCAGACACTCAGGCTACTCAGATGAATTAGGTTTTATATACAGTGTATTTGCTTATTTGTTTTAGATGTTGCTCTTTTAGACTGACATCTGCTTCCCCCTCACACCTATTTGTGTTTTCGATTTATTTTTTAAACATCCGGTCTGATGAAAAGTTCTGGTGATCTTGAAAGCTCACACACACAGACAAAGAGCTATAAATGCTACTCCAATATTACTACATCAAATTGTTTAAAAACTGGTATGCTTTTAAAAAAGCATATTGATATTCTGAGAAATTTATGTAATTGAGCTGAGAAGATCTACTCTTGAGCTATGTATTATATATTAGAATTGTGTCCTCAGCAAATGTAAAATGTAAAAGCTTCTGATGATTAACAAATTGTTGATACCTTTCTTCCCTTTTTTCTTCTGTACCCCTCTAATGATATAGATAGATAGATAGATAGATAGATAGATAGATAGATAGATAGATAGATAGATAGATAGATAGATAGATAGATAGATAGATAAAAGAAAATTCACGCACTGTTTTGTGTTCTTTTGGTTGGTCCTAATAAAAAGTATTACATTTATTTATTTATTTATTATTTCAATTTTTATCCCGCCCTCCCCGTAGGCTCAGGGCAGCTTACAAGGCACACTGCCGATATAGTACATCCATAAAACATTAAAATATTAATATTAAATAATACATAGTATCAAATATTAAAACATCATATATACAAAGCAGTAATCGGTGCTCACTTCCTAATAGCAAGATGAGTTGTATTCTTGGTTTTGGATTTTGCTTTTGAATCAACACAGCTGTAACAACTTTATTCTTCTTTGAAAACACAACTTAAAACAATAAAACTAAGACAAGCAACAAATCAAAGAACATACCCCTAAAAATGTCATGTGTGAAGTGGTCTGAGAAGACTAGTTTTGGTAATCTTATGAGTGGAAGAGTTGTACATGAACAAGAAGCGAGGACATGCATGGGTAGAACTCTCCACTGTATAGCTGGCCAATAGCGATCACTGATCTGCATGACTCAACGTAACCACATGTCAAAGCCTAGGAAGGCAGGATGCTTCCAGGAGATTTCTGGTGCATCGTGCAAGTTAATTACAGGATGCTCCAGAAGTCTCAATGCATACACGCCAAGATCAAATGGCCATTCACTTCAATTTTGCAGCCTGGGGCGCTGATTTTAGAACATTTCTTTTCATCTCGGCAAGTGATTAAGATATCACAGGAATCCCCACTAGAGAATATACTTAAATTTTCAATAGGTATTTATAGCATATAGTAGTCATGTCTGCACTCCCTTTTTGATGTACTTGATAGGTCAACCAGAGGCACAGCACCAAACAGAATTCAGAACTGAGGTCTCCTCATCATAACACCTTAAGTTTAAATATGGCTAAAAGCACCGGTGTATCTAAATTTTCAACATAAAAGCATGTAGCTTCCAAAGTGTGGTACTACCTTCTCATAAATAAGGAACACCATATGCTTCATCAGTTCTTTTTTTAAAAAATCCAAGATCTTAGGATTCTTACTATAAAATGCTGTTCCCCAATGTGACATGTTTTCTAAATCAAATTTTGGATCTGTGTTCTTATATATAATAATCCTGCAGTTACCTATAATCTGTATCAAGTATTTTTAAAAACAGCAGATGGCGCTACATATTGACTGAGAATTATAGACATCTTCCCAACTAAACTGTCAAAATAAAAGACCTGCAAGGAAGCCATTCAAAATACCCAAATAGCAGCCAGGAGACAAACTTCGATCATAAGTAAAAGCCAATCAGTCCTTATCACATTTACAGACATGAAAGCTGCTGCATAAAAGTTATGTATGTCGTTCTGACGAAGCAGACTAAATAGTAAAGATCAGGTACCAGGGCTTTTTTTGTAGAAAAAGCCCAGCAGGAACTCATTAGCATAATAGGCCATACCCAACAACAGAAACTCATTAGCATATTAGGCCACCCCCCTGATAGCACAGCTCATTAGCATATTAGGCCACCCCCCTGATAGCACAGCTCATTAGCATATTAGGCCACACCCCATGCCTTCCCTTGGCTTGCCTGGGCCCCCCCCCCCTGCGGGGGCCCCAGGCAAGCCAGTCCTTAGGCCGGGGAACGCCAGGGGCCCCCTGGCCTGCCCGCCTCAGTGTTGCCAGGGAGGGGGTCGCTCCCCAGGCCTTCCCTCTGTAGCCACGCACGCAGAGGTTTTGGCTGTAGTGGGCGTGGTCAACTCTGAAGCCAGCCGGAACTCTGTTCCTGTGTATTCCTGCCCAAAAACAGCCCTGCAGATAACTGTCACTGCTGTAGTATTAAAACCATCACTCTCCCCCTTCCATTTTAATCCTCCAACGACCACCCTGTGAGGCAGGTTAAAGCTGAGAAAGTGCAACTGGCCCAAGGTCACCAGGTGAGCTTCCATAGCAGATTGGAGATTTGAACTTGGGTCTATCAGATACAGGGCCACGGTGGCTCAGAGGTTAAGATGCTGAGCTGCAGACCGGAAGGTCGGTAGTTCAGTAGTTTGAGACCCTAGTGCCATGTGATGGAGTGAGCTCCCGTCTCTCGTCCCAGGTCCTGCCAACCTAGCAGGTCGAAAGCAAGAAATTGCAAGTAGATAAATAGGTACCATTTCGGTGGGAAGGTAACAGTGCTCCATGGGCCTCGGCATTTAGTCATGCCAGCCACATGACCACAGAAATGTCTTCGGACAGCGCTGGCTCTTCAGCTTGGAAACAGAGATGAGCACCACCCCCTAGAGTCGGATTCAACTGGCTTTCGAGCAAGGGAAACCTTTACCTACCAGATACTAGTCCATCATCTTAACCACCCAGTAGACCATGCTGGCGCTCAGCCAAGAGCTCAGAAAGCTCCAGGGCAAACAGGAATAAACAAGATAATCCATAGATGCAAGTGCAATTCTCAACTAAACTTAATCTGAGATACTATGAGTGCAGTCATAAGTAAAATTACACCTAAGACCATTCAAGTCAATAAACTGCACTGACAAATTATGTTTTCAGGACAGGGCAAGCTCCAGGGCAAACAGGAATAAACAAGATAATCCATAGATGCAAGTGCAATTCTCAACTAAACTTAATCTGAGATACTATGAGTGCAGTCATAAGTAAAATTACACCTAAGACCATTCAAGTCAATAAACTGCACTGACAAATTATGTTTTCAGGACGAACATTCAACAGTGAGCAAAATAGTATGAAGGAAGCACACTTAAAGTCTACTAGTATTTTACCTTTAAGGCAGTCAAGACGTATTTTAAAAACTGCCACCTGTCAAATAAATTTTATAGTGGTGAATTAGCCTTTAATCACTGATGTGCTCCCACAAATCATTCCTGAAAATGGTTTACACACCAATGTCTTATGTATAAATAAATATCTTTCAAAGAATGTCAGGGAGGTGGCAGATAAACCCATATTATTTTTAGACAACAGAATAACGTGTAGGAGCATTCTTATCTAACAGGGGAAGTGGTCTTTCTTGCTGTCCAACAGAGTAAAAATAAGCCCAAGAAAAACAGCACAACTCATGCAAAGCTGGACTTTTCTGAGAGAAGACGGTTTTATCTTACCTCACAGAGGAGTAAATCAATTATGTGGAAGACCATGCAGAGGGGGAACTTGGCAGTGAAAAGAGTAAGAAACCACTGGGATGCATACATATGAGCTTCCAAGTTCAGCTCCAAGAAATGGCTGTACAGATCAGGCAGTTGCTCCTAAAGAAGAGGTGCAAAAGGGTGAAAATAACTGAGGTAAAACTTCTGTCCTCTGATGCATTAATTTAATTTAAAAGGCATTTCTATGCAGGCCTCCACAATACTCCACTTCCAAATCCCAGCCTGCCATTTAATATCAGCATCCATTTTATACAGATAATGCAAGTCCAGCTACCCCTCTAAATTTATTTTTAGAGCATTTTTAATCAGCCTTTCTCCAAGCACCAGATTCAAGGTGGGTAACAACAACAACAACAACAACAACAACAACAATAATAATAAACATACAATTCAAAGCCTGTAAAAATAGTAACAAATTGATTAAACTACATAGCACCTCAGAAATATTTAGGAGTTGGTACCAATGGCCCTCCTGAATATCCCCCCACCACCACCACACACACTTTTCTTACTTGGTTTGCAACATCTCAACAGCACAGGGGCCTTTCCAACATCCTCAGAAGGGCTATTCCACAAAGTGGGACAAAAATACTCTTGGACTGATTAGTGGCTGACCTAACAATCCCACCTACAGGAGGGAATGATCAATAGGTGTTGCTCTGAGGAGAGAAGTTACTACATGGATCGACACTGGGAGAAACAATCAAAATGTTTACAGATAGATCAATGTTAAGTGTATTGAACTGAGACACTTCTCTGTTCCCAATGCAAGTGGTACCACTTGGAGACCGCAGACACAGTAAGCATCAGAACTGAGAAAGGACAGAGTGGTGTAACATCTATATTCCTCCTCCAAGAGGGCTTAGGAAATCTCATTTTTAAGGTGTAAGGATATCTACACCAATACAAACCAAATAACCTTAAAGGTGTACAATTTCTTATTTAGAGAGGAAAAAGACAGAAAGTGTTTTGGTTAAAAAGACATTTGAAAGCGATCTTTGGTATGCAGTTTAAGTAGATTTTGTATCACTTAATGAAAAAATGCGATGATACAAACACTGGGTCACCAACTCATGTTTTTAAAAGCACATCCAATAAATGCATTAGACAGCTATGCATACTAGAGAGCTACAAAAGGCGAGATTCCACAATGCATATGCATGTAATTGCAGAGGTCTGTTCTTCATAATGTAAAGATGGATTCCTAATCCTGGTCCTACCTGCATAAGCCTCTCCAGTTGGTAAAATTTGCTGCAAAGATCTTCTAAGTTGTTTTTGTATAGATCCCGTAGACCATAGTCATACATGATCTTCACCAACACACAAAACGCTTGTTCTTCAGGCATCTGCAGGGAGACCATTAATTAATTTATAGCAGGGTCCCCACCAAAGATTTACATCTTAGCCCTGTAGTTTCTTCTCCTTAATAGAGTATATCCAGGTAGGAATGTAGTAATAACCATTGTCAAAAACTGTATTTGGATTTCTGATACATGGCAGTTTTTCCTTGCAAAGCACATTCCATTACCACATAAGGCAGAGTCTATACAGAACAGGCACCTACATTTCATTTATAATATAATTTTGTTGTTTTTGCTGCATGCGATTCAGCTGGCTTGTTGATAAAATAGTATATTTTCCACTCTCCAAACAGGAATTCTAATTTTATATTAATGATCTATCAACATTCTAGTTAAAAAACAGGCCTATGAACAGTGATAACAAACCTCTCTTCAATGTATCAGTAAAACGTTATCTGGAGTTCTGGACTTGGGAGGAATTCTAATAAAGAGAACTAGCCCTCAAGCCACTTCCCATGTCTGGGCTGAACACCAGACTCCTGCATGCAACATGATTCTGGAAGCACTGAAGACCTGGTCTACCCACACAATACTTCAGTTATGAGACATGAACAAACATGGCTTGTTGCCATGCTCACAACAAACATGGCTCAGTCCCCCCTCCTTGCAAACACTGCAATTAAGAACTCCTGGTTTAAAAAACAAAACCTGGCTCCATTTGGGGGAGTAAACAAACTACATCCCACCCAGGCAGCTGCATTAATACATCATGGGGAACCACAGTTTGTTTTAAATCAGGAACTCTTAATTGTGCTGTGTGAGAGAGGAGAGGAGGGAGGCATTTGCCTGTGCATAAGCCATGTTCAGGCAAATCTTAGATAATCTGGAGCTTGTTGTAAATTCTAAATGCAGCCTGAACAGACCCTCCAACCAGAGATGTAAGTTTCCCAGAAAATTAGAAGGCATGGGGAAAAGCAGGGGGGTGCCTGAAGGAGGAAAAGATGGAAATTCCAGGGGTAATTGACATAAATGCACCACTTACTTTCTTATCAAACCTTGACTTACGTACTCCTTTACAAATGTAAAATGGATCATCCATAACTTTGTAAATATATTAACTTTGTACTACCATACATATTTATGAAATTTAAAAATACAAATCCCTTAGTTTTGTAAATATAAAGCTGCAAATCTGTCAAAGTAAACGGTGTAAACTGCCACATCCTGCTATATCTAAGCATGTATATTTCAGTTTATGTCACCTGAGAAGTAGGAAAATATAAATGGTGAAGTACGAAAATATAAATGGTGAAAATAAAACCCATACATTTTGTAACAAACAAAATATTTGTTATTTGAACATTGTTGGCAGCTATGCTTGGATTTAGATATCCAGTTAACAACACTGAAAACCAAAAGGTTTACTTACAACTGATATTATGTCAACAGTCACCTTTTCAGTGACACCTATAACATTCTGTGTTTGTGCTGAACAATGTTCAGAACCATCCAGAGCAGTGGTATGTGTACCACCAGTGAGACAGCCCCCACCTCTACCTACACAGGTGATGTGCTGTTTCCTGCCAACCTTATCTACCATGGACAGAACTCTACTAAGTCTGTTTATGTTTCGCTTGCACATCACTGGATCCAAGCCTCAGTCTACGTGATGCACAGCAATTGTTCAATGCCTTAGATCATCTATGTCTTACATAAAAATCTGAATAACACATAATTCTGAGAAAGCATTTTGAGTCATTAAACGCTTGTCTTAACATTTCATTCCTTTCAAAAGAGAAAACATTTTATTGGAGTGTTTTTAAAAGTTCCTCAACATCTCCAGTTTTCTCATGGGAAAAGTGGGGGCGGGGGGAATCTTATTTTCCCCAAATGTTTCCAGGTTTTTTTTTTCCTGGCCTCTTATATCTTTACCTCCAGCTAAAAGGTTACCCTGATGGGAGCCACACAATTAAATAGGAGGAGGATGCTGTAAGGAGCTAAAGGATGAATGCAAGCTATATTTATCTCCATATAGGGGGTCAAAGTGAACAGTGTTTGAAAAACAGCTCACTGTGTTTGAAGGTTCATGCTGTGATATACTCACATGAAGCAGAAGAACAGCAACAAGAAAGGAATGGCCCTGACAGTAGCCGATTTCCTCATCATATACTGAATATGCCTGGAACAGAAAAAAGATAAGTTTGCTTAGAATGGTGAATAATTAAATTAAGAGCCCACACAAATGCAATGGTTAGAGTGGCAAGACTAGGACTAGGGAGACCTGGGTTCAAATCTCTACTGGACCATGAGGCTCACTAACCAATACTGGAGCCAGTCACACCACTTAGCCTACTTCACATGGTTGCCATTAATATAGAAAACTGCAGAACTACATTTGCAGGAAACAAAGGGAGGATAAAAAGGTGAAAGAAAGAGACTCCATAGTCATAATTCAGGTAGCTCTATCAGTCTTCAGACGTGCCTTTTTTATTGGCATCCCCCTAAAGTATAAGCAGGCAGTGTCTGAAACTCAAAAGAGCAATTGTGAAACTCAAAAGGATTTCAAGAGGCATTTGTCATACAGTATGGGGATCTGCTATTCAAAGAAAAGCCAAGTGTTCAATTCAGGTGCACCTCAAGCTCTCTGCATTGCTGCACTTGTCTACTTTCCAGTAAAATTTAATGCCATTTAAAACCATACACTGGTTTGCCAGCAAGGTGTTACTTGGATCCAGTCACAACCCTGGGCCTAGTAAGGAAAGGTGGATTATAAACATCCCACTAAATAAAACTTCAAGAGTAACAGATGAACCAACAGGCACCCACAACAGCCATACATATAAGAGACTGCCATGGCATTCAGCTTTTCCTGAAACACCCCAAAAGTCAGGAAAGCCCCAATGACCAGAGCCCACATCAGGCTAGAAAAACTATATAGATCTATGGTGGGTACTAATGGCAATATCAAAACACCCCCACCATTCTGAAAATGATGCAACCGTCTTCAGCCTAAGAGCTCTCCCACACAAGCTCTATTTTTGTAGCATCAATTATATTAACAAGTACTGCCTGACAATACCATCTACATGAACTTCTTAATCCAAGCAAATGGTAGATCCTACTATGAAAGTGTCATCCATTTTACCACACGTACATGAAATGTTCTTCATCAACCAAAGCCTCCCCCTCATCTTTTCTCAGAAGCACTGGAAACAGACCTATTCACACAACGTACTTTGCCAGTTACACAGTCTTGGTGGTTAGATACTTGAGCAAACATGTTGTACATGATTCAAACAGGAACTTCCAGGAACATAAAGCAGACAAAATTGTTGCCTCCTAGTTTGGAGAAACTTAGATCTGACCCTAAAATTGTATGGACAAAACTTTCTGTGCCATTTTATTGTTATTTTGCTGATTCTGTTATAGTGACAGCATCTTTCTTTGATTTCTATGTAAACTAATTTGGACAATACTCTTTTGGAGTGGAGTAGTGATATTTCAGTCTCTTAAATAAATACAGAACAAAGTTTGAGTCCAGTGGCACCTTTAAGACTTTGTTGGTCTTAAGGCTGCCACTGGACTCAAACTCTGTTCTGCTGCTTCAGTCCAACACAGTGACCAGTGAAAACATACCTTGCTCCACAGTGGTTGTTGTATGTATTACAGCAAAATGCAATAGTGAACAAAATGCAAGAGTGAGCTCTGACCCACAAAAACCTATGCCACAATTAACCCCGTTAGTCTCTAATATGCCTCAAGGCCTAGTTCATTGAGATGCCTTGTGGAAAAGCCTAAAGAAATTTGTGACAGGGACAAGAGAAACTGGAGACAGAACAAATATACACTTTCAGCTTTACAATTCTGTAGAGAAATACAGTGAACTAATAAAAAGGAGACAGCAATCTGTGCATATATGCACATAGAAAACAGGGTTGCACTTACTTGTAAATGTTGTTCATCTAGTAGTCTTCTATGCAGGCACACATTGGAACTGCATGTGCACAGGCCAGCCATGGAAAAGATTTCCAAAGCTTTCTATTAGACAAGGAGCGCCCCTCCTCCCTCTGGTGCTTTCCCGCCAAAATTATCATCTGACCAGGAGGAGTCCCTCAGTTCTCTCAATGTCACTGGAGACCCCAAGTAACTAAGGTTCCAGAGAGTTCACAGTGGGGCGGGAAGGAGGGATGTGGGCCTGCACAAAAGACCACTCGATGAATTAACAGTTATCGGTAACTGCAATCCTGTTTTCATCATTGTGGCTTCTGTGCAGCCCCACATTGGGAGATTAGGAAGTTCACTCAGTTAAGGAGGTGGACATGAAGCTCTCAAAGGGAGACACCATGGCGAATCCCTCGTAAGAATGACTATCAATGACAAAACAACCTTTTGAGAGAAACAAATCTCCTCAGCCTCAAGAATGAGGTAAGGGAAAAACACAAAACAGCAATGGGGATCCTCTCTTTGCAGCTGCAAAAAGAGAACTGAGGGAATAGCGCCCCTGCAACTGGTCATGTGATTGTTTTGGCTGGAAAGCACCAGAGGGAGAAGGGGTGCTCCTAGTTTACTAGCTTTGGAAATCTTTTCCATGGCTGGTCCGTACACACACCGTCCCAATGTGGGACTGCACAGAAGCCATGATGATGAACTAAATGTGTGATTCAAGGTGGTGCCAAATTCATGCCTGTACAACTGGGACTCAGGAAGGGCTTGCACTTGTTTGGTTAAAAGATCGGGTACTGCAGGCAAAGTCTACAGATGACAGGATGATAGCCTCCAGATCTGGAGACAGGGAACCGTGTTCCTGGACCAACTGTGGGTGCAAGAACAGAAATTCTCTCTTTCTCTCTCTCTCTCCCTCCCTCTCTCTCTTTTTTCTTTTTTCCACAAATACCTATTTTTGTTATACCACTTCTATTCCTGCCTCTACTTGAATACAATTTTGACAACTAAGTGGAGCAGTCTTTTTCCAAAGATGGCCCTGAGATATTACCAGCAGATAAAGATGAAAGATTCTTTCTACTTGAATTGTGTTGCCTAAAATCTTAATCTGTATTTGAATCAAATAATAGATTTTCATCCAACAGCACCAGAACAAAGATAAGAGTTTTGAGAAGCCTTCAGCGATTCTCCCTCTCTTACACAATGACATTCAATATTTGTTCATAATTTTGCACAGACTATCGTTTCTTCCACTGTTAACAGCACCACACTGCTGACAAGCGTTTAAAATATCAGTATGGTACTGAAAAGGGGGGGGCACATGTTCACTCTTACTCATCTCCTTTCTTATCTGGTTTGCTTGAAATTATTACTTTTAAATATCATGTGGCATATGTAATCAAAACCATCTGGCTAGCCCAATGCAATCTCTCAGAAGAAAAGCTATTTATAACTTTCCCTGAAACTCCCCAGCAGAGACCCTACACCTCCTTTTGCCTTCAAATGGATAGGAAAATCAAGGAGTGGCCTTCTAAAGAATGCATAGCAATAGGTACTTAGTATTACATTTTTGTTCATGAAAGCAAAAACGTGGTACGAACAAGATGTACTCCACCTTTGCTGCCCGAGAGAACAAGCCTTCTAAATTGGCAGGGAGAAAGATAACTAAAACGCTGGACTGGATACAAAACTTCTACGGATGGTCTCATACAATAACTAAGGTGATCAGGAGCCTCCCTTAATTTTTGTTCATGAAAGCAAAAAGTGGTACGAACAAGATGTACTCCCCCTTTGCTGCCAGAGAGAACAAGCCTTCTAAATTGACAGGGAGAAAGATAACTAAAATGCTGGACTGGATGCAAAACTTCTACGGATGGTCTCATGCAATAACTAAGGTGATCAGGAGCCTCCCTTCTGACAGTCTCCTCTGTTCGGAAAGTCTGCTGAGCTATATAGCCCACGTGCACTCTGTCGGAAAGGCATTTCTAGCTAAAACCCACTAGGGGGCACTGTGTTCCAGAGCCGAATAGCCTGTTCCTGCCTAAACGGCCACGTGCTCCAACCTCCTTAGTTCCACTTGAGCCGTAGGAAGCCAACAAAAAAGAGCTCACAGCGGGGCAGGGGGGAGGGAGTGTGTACCTGCAGAGAAGACACTTGATGAACAACAGTTACAGGTAAGTGCAACCCCGTTTTCATCTTCCGTCTTCTGTGCAGTCCCACATAGGGATACTAGCAAGTTACTTACTTGGAGGTGAGTGTGATACTCCATATGAGGTTACTGGAACAAAGAATGCAACACTACTTTCCCCACTTGTGCGTCCCTACTGGCTTGCAGGTCCAGCGCACTATGCCTTATGAAAGTATTGGCTGAAGACCAAGTTGCTACTCTGCAGATATCCAGAAGAGGGATCCTGCTGGTAAACGCTGTGGGAAAAGCCTGGGCCCTGGTGGAATGAGCGTGAACATCAAGCAGACAAGGGAGACTGGCCTGAGCGTAGCAGAACTTTATTACCAAGACAATCCACATAGAGATCGTCTGGGGGGAAGCCCCTCTTGCTCTTATTCGGGCCAGCATAGCAGATAAAAATAGCAGGGTCCTTCCTTTCTGAATGACCCAGACCTCTTTAAATAAAACAACAAAGCTCATCTCAAATCCAAAGAGTGCAACACCCTTTCATTATCTGAGGATGGAAAAAATACTGATAGTATTATCTCTTGGTCCAAGTGGAAACCTAGAAACTATCCTGGGCAGGAATTCAAGGCTGCAAGACCATCCTCGCTTCAAAAAGTTTAAGAAGGGAGGGTCGACCTTTTACAGTTCCACAGGGCCTGTAAGACAGAGCTCTTCCACCAGGCCTTCAACTAAGGAGCTGCCACCATTACTATCAACAGCTGAAATTTATAGAGCCCTGGCCCTTGGCTTGCCATCTACAGCCTTTGCCTGCCGATTATATCTGGGAAGGATCAGTGAGCTGAACATCTAGATAGTCCACTGAATGCACTCATATGGTACCGCCATCACTATGAAATTAAACCAACATTGCTAGCACTTTATGATACTGAACTGTTTTATAATGAACTGTTTTTAGATGGTTTTACAACAACTTAATTGTTATTTATGTATTTACTTTTATGTAAGCCGTCCTGAACCTGCCCTAGCGGGCAAGGTGGGGTATAAATTGAATAAATAAATAAATAAACTTGCTCTCCGAGACGGCAGCTGGTGGTGATAATGTTGGAGTTTTAACTTGACGTATTTTAATTGCCATGTTTCATTACATATGCTGACATGTTGTAAGCTGCGCCCTGAGCACTGTAAAAAGGTGGGATATTTTAAATAAATAAATATTTCCTAAGGAATGGATCCCCCTCATGGATCACTGCCTTGTGGAGTTTTAACTTGACGTATTTTAATTGCCATGTTTCATTACATATGCTGACATGTTGTAAGCTGCGCCCTGAGCACTGTAAAAAGGTGGGATATTTTAAATAAATAAATATTTCCTAAGGAATGGATCCCCCTCATGGATCACTGCCTTGTCGTGGCGAGGGGGCTTGAGTGGTTCGATGAAGCTGTGGGCTATGCCGTGAAGTGCCACCCAAGACGGACAGGCCACAGCAGAGAACTCAGACCAAGAGTGATCCACTGGAGAAGAAAATGGCAACCCACTCCAGTATCTTTGCCAAGAAAACCCCATGGACAGTAACAAAAGGCTAAAAGATATGACGCTGGAAGATGAGCCCCTCAGGTCAGAAGGTGTCCAATATGCTACTGAGGAAGAGCAGAGGGCAAGTACAAGTAACCCCAGAAAGAGTGAAGTGGCTGGGCCAAAGACGAAAGGACGCTCAGTTGTGGATGTGTCTGATGGTGAAAGGAAAGTCCGATGCTGCAAAGAACAATTCTGCATAGGAACCTGGAATGTAAGATCTATGAATCAAGGTAAGCTTGACGTGGTCAAAAATGAGATGGCAAGACTGAACATCGATATCTTAAGAGTCAGTGAACTTAAGTGGACAGGAATGGGCGAATTTAACTCAGAAGATCATTATATCTACTACTGTGGCCAGGAATCTCGTAGAAAAAATGGTGTGGCCTTTATAGTCAACAAGAGAGTGCAGGGGTCAGTACTGGGATACAATCTCAAAAATGACAGAATGATTTCGGTCCGATTCCAAGGCAAACCATTCAACATCACAGTAATCCAAGTCTATGCCCCAACCACTGATGCAGAAGAGGCTGAAGTGGACCGGTTCTATGAAGACCTACAACACCTCCTAGAACTAACACCAAAAAATGATGTCCTCATCATCATAGGGGACTGGAATGCTAAAGTAGGAAGTCAAAAGGTAACCGGAATAACAGACAAGTTTGGCCTTGGAAAGCAAAATGAAGCAGGGCAAAGGTTAACAGAGTTTTGTCAAGAGAACACACTGGTCATAGCGAACACCCTTTTCCAACAACCTAAGAGGCGACTCTACACATGGACATCACCAGATGGGCAACACCGAAATCAGATTGACTATATAATTTGCAGTCAAAGATGGAGAAGCTCTATCCAGTCAGTAAAAACAAGACCTGGAGCTGACTGTGGTTCAGATCATGAGCTACTCATTGCAAAATTCAGACTTAAACTGAAGAAAATCGGGAAAACCACGAGGCCATTCAGGTTTGACCTAGATCGCATCCCTGATGAATATACAGTAGAGGTGAAGAATAGATTCAAGGGTCTGGATTTGATAGATAGAGTGCCTGAAGAACTATGGACGGAGGTTCGTGACATTGTACAGGAGGCAGCAATCACCACCATCCCAAAGAAAAAGAAATGCAAGAAAGCAAAGTGGCTTTCTGATGAGGCTTTACAAATAGCAGAGGAAAGAAGGAAAGCGAAAGGCAAAGGCGAAAAGGAAAGATTTACCCAACTGAATGCAGATTTCCAGAGAACAGCAAGGAGAGATAAGGAGGCCTTCCTGAATGAACAGTGCAAAGTAATAGAAGAAAACAATAGAATGGGAAGGACTAGAGATCTCTTCAAGAAAATTGGAGAAATCAAGGGAGCGTTCCATGCAAAGCTGGCCATGATAAAGGACAAAAACGGTAGGGACCTAACAGAAGCAGAAGAGATTAGGAAAAGATGGCAAGAATACACAGAAGAACTATACAAGAAAGACCTCGATGTCCTTGACAACCACGACGGTATAATCACTGACCTCGAGCCAGACATCCTGGAATGTGAAGTTAAATGGGCCTTAGAAAGCATTACTAACAACAAAGCTAGTGGAGGTGATGGTATCCCAGCTGAGCTATTCAAAGTCTTAGAAGATGATGCTGTTAAAGTGCTGCACTCCATTTGCCAGCAAATTTGGAAAACGCAACAGTGGCCACAGGATTGGAAAAGATCAGTATACATTCCAATCCCAAAGAAGGGCAACGCCAAGGAATGTTCAAACTATCGCACAATTGCACTCATATCACACGCTAGCAAGGTCATGCTCAAGATCCTACAAGCTAGGCTTCAACAGTACGTGGATAGAGAACTACCAGAAGTACAAGCTGGGTTTCGAAGAGGTAGAGGAACGAGAGATCATATTGCCAACATTCGCTGGATTATGGAGAAAGCAAGAGAGTACCAGAAAAATATCTACTTCTGCTTCATTGACTATGCTAAAGCCTTTGACTGTGTGGATCACAACAAACTATGGCAGGTCCTTAAAGAGATGGGAGTACCAGACCACCTCACATGTCTCTTGAGAAACCTGTATAAGGGCCAAGAAGCGACAGTTAGAACCGGATACGGAACAACTGATTGGTTCAGCATAGGAAAAGGAGTACGACAAGGATGTATACTGTCACCTTGCTTATTTAATATATATGCAGAGTACATCATGCGAAATGCTGGCCTGGATGAATCACAAGCGGGAATTAAGATTGCTGGGGAAAAGATCAACAACCTCAGATATGCAGATGATACCACTCTAATGGCTGAAAGTGAAAAGGATCTAAAGAGCCTCTTGCTCAGAGTAAAAGAGGAGAGCGCAAAAGTGGGCTTGAAGCTCAACATCAAAAAAACTAAGATCATGGCATCCGGCCCCATCACTCCTTGGCAAATAGAAGGGGAAGTCGTGGAAGTAGTGACAGACTTCACGTTCCTGGGATCCCAGATCACCGCAGACTGTGACTGCAGCCATGAAATTAAAAGACGCCTGCTCCTTGGGAGGAAAGCGATGGCGAACCTAAACAGCATGATAAAAAGTAGAGACATCACCCTGCCAACAAAAGTCCGCATGGTCAAAGCAATGGTATTCCCAGTAGTCATGTATGGCTGTGAGAGTTGGACTATAAGGAAGGCCGAGCGCCGAAGAATAGATTCTTTTGAACTATGGTGCTGGAGAAGACTCTTGAGAGTCCCTTGGACTGCAAGAAGAACAAATCAGTCAATCCTCAAAGAAATCAACCCTGACTGTTCCCTGGAAGGCCAGATAATGAAACTGAAGCTCAAATACTTTGGCCACCAAATGAGAAGGGAGCACTCACTGGAGAAGACCCTGATGCTGGGAAAGACTGAAGGTCAAAGAAGACGGGGACGGCAAAGGATGAGATGGTTGGACAGTGTCAGCGACGCAACGAACATGAAATTGAGCCAACTTCAGAGGACAGCGGAAGACAGGAGGGCCTGGCGGGAGCTGGTCAATGGGGTCGCGAAGAGTCGGACTCGACTGTGCGACTGAACAACAACAACAACAAAAGGAATGGATGTCATCTTCTATACTGCAGTTTTTCACAGAGGCTGTAGGATTAATTTTATACGTGTGGCATCTTCCCTCCATAAAACATCCAAGGCTCAATTGACCAATGCTCCCCCATTCCCCAAAGAACAAAGTTATGATGAACAAGTGAAACATATGCTTCCCACTTTACATTATCCAAGGAAAGACAGAGGTTTGGAAGCAAACTTACATAAAAGAAAGAATTATTTAATTCTACTTGTAGAAGAAAACGAAATAGGGAGGGGGGAGTGGAAAGTGGCTGACAAACAGCTTAGTAATGAGCAATTCAAAGATGTTCAAAAGGCTTGGCTTTCTGTGTGCTTTCTTGTCCATTTCCTGCCCATTCATATAGCTGGTGTGGTGTCAGGTTCCCCAGTCAATTCACTCTCTACACACACTATAGGCAGTGTTGTGCTTTTTTTAGAGATATAATGCTGTGGGTTCCAGATCCTTTGTTAGGACTGGGGGGAAACGCAGGAACATACAAGATATAGGTAAAACCCATAAATTCCATGCACACACACATCATGCCTAGTCCCTGGTGTTTCTATGGCAACATGGACAGATATATGATGTCCTATCTAAGCTAGGCTGGCATAGAGATCTCCAAGGACAATCCCACGGGAACTGTCTTGGGGCAGGCTTCAAGAAAGTTACAAAGCTTTACTCCCATACACTCCAATAACACACACACTCCCCCCCCCCAGGAATTCGAAATGGCAAGCGAAGGCAAGAACCAGAGCTACTAGAAATCGGAAGTAACTACCCTAAGCTTGACACTGTAGTGACACTTTGCAAAGAGAAGTGCACCACAAGAGCACTTCGGATACCAGTCAGGGAGACAAAGCGACAGGCAAACTGGGACTTTTAAAGCAAACTCAGATTAATTTCTATAGTCTACTGCACTAACTGTGGTTTGCTGAACAAACTGTGGTTTAAAATGCCCATGGTTCACATCATGACATCTGAATGCAGCCTTTTGAGTAACTTTAGACACTAGCATAGCTCCAAAACAGTAAATTTACTTGCCAAAGGAAGTTGCTTTAGTCAGTCTTATACCTTCCAAGGGGATGATGCAACAATGGAAGAGAAGAAAAATGAGACACAGAAAAGCTGTTCAGAGAAAATAAAGAATTTTTGCCATCTTCACTTTACCACTGCAGTCCCCTGTGCCCCACTGAAATGGTGCTCCTGAATACCAGAGGACTTTTAGGAATGATGTGGGATGCAGTGCAGTGGCAGTGGGGGAAGCTGCAGCCACAAAGGGGAACTGTGAGGAATCCTATTCTTTCTTTCATGTAAGTTTTTGCACAGTTTGTCCCACTTGCAGTTCTTTAGGATCCAGACTTCAATTACACATTGGGAAGGCTACATTTGTCCCCACACACAGACTTATGCAACAAAGTTCACGAATTCTCATTGCAATGCCTTAACAAAAGTCCTTGCTGCAAATCCAGCTGTGCCTCACAAAGAACATATTTGGACTTCCATATTAATGTTTACAATAAAAAGAGGCCTCAGCAGAATAAAGAAAAGAACATCCCAAAGCGGTTTCTGATTTTCAGCAACTACAGATGATTCACACACACGCAAACTGACTGGCCATTTCAGTTACATAAGGTAGCAGATTCACTGGAGCAACTTAAAGCCAAGCTTCAAGAGAACTGCTGTTTTAGACTATACTTGGTTCCACAGTTACTACAAAGGACATCTTCACAGCACCATGATATTCCATTATCTCAACTATGATCCCTCACACAAAAAAACAACCCACACATTCTGACCTGTTTATTTCTTTCCTGACTTGCTAACTACAAGTTCTGAAACAACAGAAAGGGCTCTATAATTTATCCTGGCATGTGATATTGATTTTGGGATGTCTAATGATAGGACATTTTGAAGATCATTAATTCACAGGATCCCCTCAAGTTGGAAGTGACTTAACAGCACATAACATGCACATAATTAGTGGAAGATCCTTAAAAATTACATTAATTGCAAGAAGGCACAATTATAGCACTACTGAGATCTTTAGAGGCTCTGTCTGGCGGGGCCCCATTTTCTGAGGTGAGATTGACATCTTTCTTTCTACATCCCCTCACCTGCACCTGGTCTTCAGATACCACATGAAGGCATTTTTATCTTCCTAGGCCTTTGAGGCAACAGGTAATCTTTTTTTATGTTCTCATCGTCTTCACTGTTGCTATAGTTACTGCTACTGTGCTGTCAGTGAGTTCCTTGTATTTTTAGTATTGACAGCATTTCATTACTGTTGATTTATATTTTTATTTTTTATGGAAATCAGGTGAGCTATTATGAGAACTCTACTGAGGAAGATTATGTTTTAAATAAAGTTGTGTTTCAGTTCTTAAATTTACTTGGTTTTGTACCTAGTTTTCATGTCATCCAACTTTCAGGTTTATTTGTATCATTATTTTAATCCCACCTGTCCTCTAAGGACCTCAGGATGATGTACATCTTTCTCTTCTCTTCCAGTTTTATCCTCGCAACCCTGTATGTTAAAAGGCTGAGTATAAGCAACTGGCTCAAGGTCACCCAAGGTGTTTCATCACCAAGTGGAGATTTGAATCCAGTTCCCCTCAGTCCTAATCCAGCATTCTCACTCACCACTACTCCACACTGGGGCCCACTTTCTTTTAAGCATTTTATCTATCAAATAAAATGTCAGTCGTTACCATTAAAAGAGAAGTCATTAATACCTACTGCTCCTTGCTGATCATTCTACTTTTACTAATGACAGCCTTGATTTTGTGGCAGCTGACTTGACGAAGGGCAGACCTGTTAGAGGACAACTATGAGAAAATACACTGGCAGAGGAATGTTCTAGAGCAGGGGTGTCAAACCTACGGCCCGTGGGCCAGATTCAGGCCCTCGGAGAGTTCCTACCTGGCCCACAAGGAACTGGCTGTCTCCTGCCGCTGCAGCATTGCACCTTGTTTTATCAGACTCTTTCAATCACACAATAGAGATAGATAGGCAAGCTTCTGTTCCCCGCACTGGCTGAGCCTCCTCCCTATCCTCTTCTGGAGGGGGGAAGGGAATGAGCCAGAGCTTGCTTTTGAACCTAGTCTTCCCAGATAGTTCTTGCACTGCCTCATAGGAGCTGTAGTTATTTCTCTGGGGAAGACTACAGTTTTGTAGACAAACAAATAGTCTTCAGTCTGTGTCAGGATGCCTTCTCATGTTCTTGACAAGCACAAGAATCAACTTATGTAGAAAAGCTCGCAATCACAAGCCATTTCATGTTTTCCCCTTGGTCCTAGGTTCAGAACACTGAGCATGAGATTTCTGTAATGAACGGCAATAAATCAAAAGTAGGTTTGCGGCTTACAGATACACACCTGAACAGCATACTCAAGATTGCTGCAGCACAGATATTTTGATGCAATAATTCAGAGCAAGAGGTGTCAGTTATCAGAGATTGTTAAATAAACAAAATATTGCAAGAGTGCTAGTGTTTTAAGCATGTTTTATTTAAAGTTTTTAAAAATCTTCAATTGTGTTTGTATCCTTTATAAAGTTTACATCTCCGCTACCGGGCGTTACATTTTATGACACGCATGGCCCAGCCGAACAAGGTCTCATTTATGTCAGATCCAGCCCTCATAACAAATGCCACAGGAAGGGGTGGCGGCTACAAGCATGGACGGCTTCAAGAGGGAATTAGATAAGCATATGGAGCAGAGGTCCATCAGTGGCTATTAGCCACAAGGTATAGATAAGGACTCTGGGGCAAGTGATGCTCTGTCATCTTGGTGCTTGGGGGGGGGGTCAACAGTGGGAGGGCTTCTAATGTTCTGGCCCCACTGGTGGACCTCCTGATGGCACCTGGTATTTCTGGCCACTGTGTGACACAGAGTGTTGGACTGGATGGGCCTTTGGCCTGATCCAACATTGGCATCTCTTATGTTCTTATGTTCTTATGAGTTCAACACCCCTGGCTCTAGAGGTTGTCTCGAAGGTAGACTGGGAATTCCTAGAAGCCTTTGCTAGATCTATATCTGACTCACAGGGAGATGTCAAAGCTGGAGCTGTTCTTCCTCTTCTCTCCTGCCCAGCCTTTCCTTTACATCCTCTTTTCTTTATAGAATACAATATACAATGGGAGACCTAGGACCTGGGGAATTCTGTTGTAGTTCTGTTTGGCTGCACTGTAAAATGCATCTGCATGTATTGAAATGAGGAAATTAATAATCTTACCTTGAAGAGAGATGGGAACTGGACCTGTGTGTATTTGTTAATATGAATAGGGACTCTAATTAGGAGTACATGTAGTCTCTTGCATGTGTGTAGGCATGGTTAGGTTACGCAGAGGAGAAAAGGGCCTATCAACACATCCTTACTGAGATCTCTTAGTCATTTGTTTTCCATTCTGAATGCCTTTACCACTTTCTTTGTAGGAAAAAAAAAATTCTTAAGACCGATGAACATTTCTGTAACAAGTGATTGACAATGCGTGGTACTCCCTACTGAGGGCAACAGTTACATAATAATAGCTGCTGTTATTTTTAAACAAATGTACAAACTTTCAATACAAGCCTTTACTACCTCACCACTGAATTGCCTTCCAACGTTTCTTGGGGTTGGGTTTTTTAAATCAGGAAACCTGCTGGAGGCAAATGTTTTTCTTTTACAATCTGACTTTTACAACTAAAAAGCAAGGAGTGAAGAATAAAGAAATGGGCATTAAGAATTAGACCATCTTTTTCAAAACACTGCTTTCTTTTTTTCTGAGCTCAAGAAGATGGTAGAAATCCATAACAATTAACACATCCATGAGAAGTTTCTTTTTAACTGCCAGGCAAGTTCATGAGTTACATGATGAAAAAATACGTTTTGGGGTTCCAAGTCATCATACAATTAAGTCTGTAATCCTATTAATCCTTCTCCGGGACTAAACCTACTGAATACAGAAGGACTTGGCTTCTGCATGTGTAAGCTTGAAACATAAAAAATACTAAAACACAGTACATGTCAATAACACAGAAAAAGTTGTCAGATACAGTTTTACTTCCAGAATAGCTCTAAAAGAACTGTCAGGGACACCCTGGCTAAGGTACCAAACGCCTAATAGGTCATGCTCTAAGCCAAGATGGAAGACCTAGACCCAATCTGCATCTAGCATTTGTTCCGCTGTTTTACCAAGCCCATGCTGGAACAGAAATTCCCCACTGCAGTGCATGCCACTTTCACTTTGATTGTCAGATTTTATGGCAGTGTCGAGACTGCACGCTGCTTTCACTTCGTTGGATCACTTGGTTTTATGTTAGCCGTCTGCATAGATTTACGGCTGTTTTATGGCCATGCAGTCAGTACTGCGTTGGCCCGGGGTATGGTTTTGAGCCACATCTCTTTCTGTTCCAGTGTGGGTTTGGTAAACCAACTGAGCAAATGCTAGATGCAGATTGGGCCTTTCTCTGACAGTGACCAAAGCCACAGTGATTAGGGCTGGGAGCTTACAGTTGCTAGCTGAGATCAAACCACAAAGAAAATAGATGAGGGATTTTTGAAACCCTAAATTTCATGTTACGATTTAAAAATAAGTCTCTAAAGCATTACTTCAATTATACTTGCATGCAGTTTAACTTCAGATGGAGTGCAGCCCCCTTCTAGGACAGGCTGACTCCTCAACAGGCTTTGTCATTGAACAGAAGCATATCAGGGCCAAACTACATGAGACATTTTTAAATGAGTTAGCTCCAAGCTCAACTTGCTTTCCCTTAAGCCACACAGCAGCTTCAGGGAACATCATCTATCTATCTATCTATCTATCTATCTATCTATCTATCTATCTATCTATCTATCTATATCTATCTATATCTATATCTATATCTATATGTCTATATCTATATGTCTATATCTATATGTCTATATCTATATGTCTATATCTATATCTATATGTGTGTGTGTATATATATATATATATATATATATATA
>NW_015170279.1:1755257-1760641 GCF_001447785.1 Gekko japonicus
GGCGGGTATCTGTCAGGTGTAGGAGCAGGGCCAGGGTACTTTAATCGATCAGGGACGCCGCCCCAGCAGGATCACCTTAGCGATGCTGCTGGCCCAGCCTTTCTGATGGCTTCCAACACACTCCCCCCCACCTTCTACACCTAACAGATGGTTGTCTGTCAGGTGCAGCAGTGGCCGCAGGTTGCTTAAAGCCACAAGGGAGCCCACCCCAGCAGTAACGCCTCAGTGATCCTACCAGCCCCGCCTCCACAGTTTTTAAATGAGTCTTGCTGCTCTTCCCCCCCAAGCGGCGGCGCATGCGCAGGGGGCATGCAGTCTGGCGGCGGCGCATACGCAGGGGACGCTCTGTCACTTTTGGGGGGATTTAAGTATCCCCCCGATATTTTTTTCATGTTTTTCATATTTTTGTGCACACCTGGGGACTGCCCCAAGTGTGCACAAAAATCTCCCTCCCCCCCAGGTGCCCCTGATGCGCGAATTTAGGTATCCGCACGCAGGGGGCGCCTTTCGCTATTAGATATATAGATTTACAGAACTTAAATACCGTAGCAAAGCACGGGTACCAGGCTAGTTTTATATATCTGCAGGGGTGATTAGGATTGGGATCCCAGCAAGGAACGAGGAATATTGCATGTGCAGCTTCAAAGTGGGGCAAATAACTCCCTCCAGGCTGTTTCCATTTGGGAAAATGGCATGAGGGGGAGGCAGGAGCCCCCTCTTCCCCTACACTGTGGTCCTGTGTCAAATTGGGTCCCTTCAGATTTTTTAAAATGGCATTTCCAACAACTGCTGTGTGGCTACAGGGAAAACAAGCTGGGTCCAGGGAACTTGGATCAGACTTGCTAAAAAAGACTTGCGTAGTTTGGTCCTGACTTCTCCAGACTGAGCTTCAGTTTATTGGTCCACATCCAGGCATCTATTCAGGACTTCCCTGGACCCACCCAAATGAGTTGTTAAGGAAAAACAGAGCTGGGTGTCACTCACATACTCACCGCATGATGTTAAACAGCAAAGGGGACGATAAGGCCACAAGCCAAGCAACAATCCCACAGTACCATCATGGAATACCAAAAGAGATGATGATGAAGAAGAAGAAGAGGAGGAGGAGGAGGAGGAGGAGGAGATTGGATTTATACCCCACCCTTCACTCAGAGTCTCAGAGAGGCTTACAAACTCCTTCCCCTCCCCACAACAGACACCCTGTAAAGTAGGTGGGGCAGAGAGAGCTCTTTCAAGAACTGCCCTTTCAAGGAAAGCTCTTGTCAGAACTATGGCTTGCCCAAGGTCATCCAGCAGCTGCATGCGGATGAGCAGGGAATCAAACCCAGTTCGCCCAGATTAGAGTCCATGCTCTTAACCACTACACCAAACTGGCTAAAGCTTGGGTAAAGTTCTTCTGTGACCCTCAACACGAGGGCTGAGAGGGGGCATGCACTGAAGCAGAGTGTAGGTGAGGCAGCTGCTCTGCAATACAGCCATCCGCAGCTTTCAAAATAAACTGCAGTTCTCATTGCTAACACAGATGAGATTGTTTCAGGGAGGGATGTTTTGTTTTGACAAATTATTAAATTGAATCACTTGGGATACTGAGTGCCCATATATTAACATCATACTAATAACATCACAGCAGTTGTTTTCCTGAGAAACACAAGTTGCTTTAGCTAGAAAATGTGAAACATCAATGTGTCTCGAATTAAATTGTGCACTGCAGTCTCAGCAGTACAAGCAGCTAAGACAACTAGTTTTGCCAATTATTTTGGTTTCCTGCAGCAAAACACCTTTGAAGACACATGCAAGGATGAAAGTAGGTCACCAGTATTATTCCATAATACATTGAGCACAAAAAAATTAATCTTACTAAATAATGGTAAAGAAAACAGGTTTTTTAAAAAAAGTTTCTGAACATCTGACTTAGCCAGGATCAGAACAGAGATTATGGAGCATTCAACAAGTTCCTTGTGCAATTTCAGACAGTTCGTTACAACTGTTATTTTGTCAGTTGCTGCATTCAGTCTTCAATGTTGTATTTCTAGATAAAGGTAAAGGTTCCCTTGCTCGAAAGCCAGCCGAGTCCGACTCTAGGGTTGCGGTGCTCATCTCCGTTTCAAAGCCGAAGAGCCAGCAGTGTCCGAAGACGTTTCCGTGGTCATGTGGCCGGCATGACTAAACACCAAGGCGCACGGAACGCTGTTACCTTCCCACCGAAGTGGTACCTATTTATCTACTTGCAATTTCTTGCTTTTGAACTCCTAGGTTGGCAGGAGCTGGAACTAGAGATGGGAACTCACTCCATCATGCGGCACACTCGGGTCTCAAACTGCTGAACTACTGACCTTCCACAACCTGCAGTTCAGCGTCTTAACCACTTGAGCCACCGCAGCTCCTAGATACTCAGCTTCAAAAATAAATCAACTTTGGATATAAAATCAGTTCCAGCAGAATGGAGCCCAGCATTGAAAACACAGAGCAAAAAATTAAAATAAAGTTGCCTATTGATAAAGGATTGGATGTCAACAAGGTTAACTGGTTGGGTCCTGGCATGGTACATTCCTCTAGCACAAAGAGCCACCCACTTACGCAAGAGGTAATTCTAGTGTCAGAGAATCCAACTCAGTCGCAGAGGAAAAGTTGCTTTGTTCTCTTGGTTACTGCATTAACGTGGCAGAATCCAATAGAATCCAACTCAGTGGCAGTCAAAACCACCAGAGTTGGTTACATTCACTTTCAGCAGGTCCATATACAAGGGAGCCAAGGCAAACTTTGTCATTTAGGTTTGATAAGGAGGGCACTGCATATATTACCTACATTTTACAATTTTTCTACACAAAAAACCCAAAATCCTGGAAAATAAGGTTTTTCTTTGCATGGCTTTTAAAAATTTCCATTCTGGATCTTGCTGACATGTGCATGTCTACATGAGAGTACACGTGCATGTGTACAGTCGGTCCAAGCCAAGCCCCCACCCCCACCCCCGTTAATCCTGTGGTGAAATGAAATTTGACCCACAGGTATCTATAAAATCTACAACTTTGCAGGTAAATTTTTAATTTGCACTCTATTGATGTTGAGAGGTTAACTGAAAACCAGAAAGGCAGAAGGCTGCATGCAGCTCAGGTTTCTCTACCTAGTCTTCATGCTGCCAGGCAAGGAATACACCAATTCATATGTTAATACAGTAACCAAGAAAACAAAGTAACTTTCCGTGTGACACCAAAACCTGCAAGTAATCAGTGACCTGTCAGGGAAGCTAGTAACTTTCCATCAGGGAAGGATGGCAGCGTTCTTACCAGGTTCAAAGGAATAACTTTTCCCCAGAATAGAACAGAAGAGAGCTTGGAGGTGACTGGGAAAGAACACTTGACTTTGAAATGGGAAAGTTTTAGGAACATGACAGACTTGAACGAAAATCCCCAGAAATGGCCAAAAAGAGAGACCTAAATAAGGCTTGAAAGAAAAATCTGGTCTCTAAGATTATTCTGCCTACCTTTCAGCTCATTGCATTGTCACAAAAACAACATCTGTGGAACATATTACATACAATTCCGGCCATACCTTACAAATCTTGTAAAGAGATTCCTGCCCATCTCCTCCTGTATCTTTAAAATAGTCATGTGCTGGGAATGTACGATGAATGTCTCGAGTAATGACACTCTCCTGGGGAGATTCCTGCAGAATGAGAAAGAGCAAAGCATATTCAAAGTACATCAGTGAATGGAAAATATTGTCAGTGCATCTTGCAAACAAGTCTCTGACAGATTTCACACCCAACAAAACTTCCACTGCCATAATCAGTTGATCACCATGGCAGGGCAGGATTCAGAAGAAGAAGAAGAGATTGGATTTATCCCCCGCCCTTCACTACCCAAAGGAGTCTCAGAGCATCTTACAAACTCCTTTCCCTTCTCCTCCCCACAACAGACACCCTGTGAGGTAGGTGGGGCTGAGAGAGCTCTGAGAGAACAGCTCTTTTTCAAGGACAGCTCTTATCAGAACTATGGCTTGCCCAAGGTCATCCAGCAGGTGCAAGTGGAGGAGTGGGGAATCAAACCCGGTTCTCCCAGATTAGAGTCCACGCACTTAACCACTACACCAAAATGTACCATCTTAAGCTGCAGGAAAAGACTGGTCATTTAATAAGATACCAAGGGCATGATTCTTGCTTTAATAAACACCAAGTTCCTTATACGGGTGATCCCTGGTGTGAAAAATGTCCAGCTGTCCTCAACGACAACCAGGGTTTTTTTTGGCCCTGGCTCTGACCTGGTGGAACTCTCTGCCAAATGACAAACGTGCCCTGTGACCTAATGCAGTTCTGCAGGGCTTGTAAGGCAGAGATTTTCCGCCAGGCTTACGGTTGAGGACAGCAATGGTTTTTAATCAGTCTGGCTCCTTCTCTCCTTCCCTCTGGGATGAGAATTTAATCTTGCCCGTTCTAGGCACCATCTGGAATGAATCTTGAACTGTTTTAACATTTTATTGTGCATTGTGTTTAAATCTGATCTGAATGTATTTTATGAGATGCTGTACACCACCCTGCGCCCCAATACTTTGGGGGAGGGCAGTCCAGAAATCGAAATTATAAATAAATCAATCACTGCTCTTTTATGATGTATCTTAGAAAAAGCTGGTGTCTAATTATGATTTTGGCAAAGTACTGAAGACTTTCCTAAACCAAAGTAGTAAGAATTCACAACAACAATATCAGTGCTTTTAAAAGGAGACAAATATGCAACAAACAAACTATTTTGCCTAGTCTGAGAGTAAATTGGACTACCTGGGTCTATCAGCCATGACAGTAATCCTAGCTAATAAGGGATCAATTTCATTACAGAGAACATTGCCCATCAATGAGTAATAAAGTCCACATCTCTGTTATTAAAGTGTCATAATTAGATATTAACTCCTTGATTTCTTTAATATGCTGGAACAAGTGATCACCCATTGTGAGCTTAACGTTTCTAAGTCATGTAGGAGGAAAGTTAGTTGCTGGATTACACTGAATTTAATAAATGAAACCAGTTTGCTATACAAATACATGATGGATGTATAGACACCAGCTTATACTGGAAACCTACTGATTGACAAACATATCTACATGCATCCAGCTACCATCCTAAATGCACCAAACAATCTATTGTCTACAGCCAGGCTCTACGCTATGCTACAACCACACCTGTTCTAATCCTACAGACAGAGATTCTCACCTGAGGGATCTACAAGAAACCTTTTTGGAACTAAAATATCCACCTGATGAAGTCAAGAAACAGATTAACGAAGCCAGAACAATACCAAGAGAAAGCCTGTTAGAAGACAGGCCCAAAGGAGACAATACCAGAACATCAGTTGATCACCATGGCATACAGCTCTCAACTCAAAACAGTTCA
>NW_015170280.1:0-14760 GCF_001447785.1 Gekko japonicus
AATAAGGAACCAACTTCAGCCTCCTGATTAAAAAGCTGTTTAAAAGCACCTCCCCCGTGCTCAGTAGTGCTTTCTGCCCTCCCCACCCCCCCGCTCAAGGATCTTTGCTTTCGCTGGAGGGCTTATTCCACCTTTCTCCTCCTGAAGGCAAAGAGAATCCACAACCATCATCTTCTTCAGCACCTGCCCAGCCATTCCTGCATTCTCAGAAGGAAGCACACAGGCTCTGGCTTATACATCCTGCCCACTGGAGCCATTTGGGTGGTTTAAGGGCACAAAAGCGAGGGGTACCTACCGCTGAGCCTGCCGCCGGCTGGCTGGGAGGCCTCTTCCCTGGCATTTTGGGGCGGTCAGCTGTCGGGTGGCTCAGTTTGGCACTGGGAACAAGGAGGGCATCGAAAGGAGGTGTTTCTGGGAAGAGACACAGCCATGGTGCTGTTGGCAAAGGAGCCTCCGGACAGCCTCCTCTCATCCCCTCCCCCCCCCCACATCAGAAAGTGGCCCCAGGAGATGGCCGGCCCACTCCCGGGCCAGGGGCTCCTGTGACTCGCACTGCAGGGTAGGGTTGTCCCCCCTGGCCACTGGCAGGGGATGGGGGGCTAGAGTTGCTAGATCCAGACTGGGAAACTCCTGGAGATTTGAAAATGGAGCCTGGGGAGGAAAGAGACCTCAGTGGGGTACAACGCCACTGAGCCCACCCTCCAGAGCATCCATTTTCTCCAGGGGAGCTGATCTCTGTAGTCTGGAGATGAGCTGTAATTCTGGGGGGTCCCCAGGTCCCACCTGGAGGCTGGCATCCATACTGCAGTGGGGAGCAAACACTTACCTGCCTCATTAGGCTTGCCTTTCCCCCCAGGGGTTGACGTGCAGGAAATGGGAATATTTGAGGATCTGCAAGAATCATAAAGAAGAAGGGACGGAGGAATTCATTCAGCCACTTCCATGGCCAACAGAAAAACGACCCCCCCCCCAAACACACACGCCCTGATCCTCCCATTCCAAGTCAGCCGGTGGCTGTTGCAGCCCACTGTTCTCTTCTGTCTGTATAGTCTGGAGTGCCCACCCAGGCCCTATCCAGGCCATCAGAACCCACCACAAAGAACAGGAGAAGCAGCCTTTGAATTTCCCTTGGAATCATGATCAGACCTTTGGTCCATGCAAGTCGATATTGTCTACTCAGACAGGCACCAGTTCTCCAGAGTCAAGGTCTTTCACAACACCTATTGCTAGATCTTTTAACTGGAGATGCTGTGGATCAAACCCGGGACCCTGTGCATGCCAAGCAGATGCTCTACCACTAAGTCACATATCCTCTCTGAATCCCTTCTATGACCGCCTGTGATTTTAGAGTCTGGAATCTGGATACACGTTTCGAGTCCTGAAACACCTCAGGTCATTACAAACAGCCTCTGCAAGACAGCCAGCAACATTGGCATTAAAGTTTAGCAGGTATTATCAAGGTTAAAAGATGACAAACGGGCACCAATAGCAATTGCAGGAAAGGGAATGGCTCAAGGAGGTATGTAAGTACATAAGAGGAGCCAATGTTGGATCAGGCCAATGGCCCATCCAGTCCAACACTCTGTCACACAGTGACCAAAAATACCAGGTGCCATCAGGAGGTCCACCAGTGGGGCCAGGACACTAGAAGCCCTCCCACTGTTGCCCCCCCCCCAGAATACAGTGCATCACTTGCCCCAGACTGAGAGTTCCTATCTATACCTTGTGGCTAATAGCCACTGATGGACTTCTGCTCCATATGTTTATCTAATTCCCTCTTGAAGCTGTCCATGCTTGTAGCCGCCGCCACCTCCTGTGGCAGTGAATTCCATGTGTTAATCACTCTTTGGGTAAAGAAGTACTTCCTTTTATCTGTTCTAACCCAACTGTTCAGCAATTTCATTGAGTGCCCACAAGTTGTTGTATTGTGAGAAAGGGAGAAAGTACTTCTTTCTCTGCCTGCTCTATCCCATGCATACTCTTATAAACCTTGACCATGTCACCCCTCAGCCATTGTTTCTCCAAGCTAAAGAGCCCCAAGCGCTTTAACCTTTCTTCATAGGGAAACTGTTCCAACACTTTTATCATTCTAGTTGCCCTTTTCTGCATTTTTTCCAATGCTATAATATCCTTTTTGAGGTGTGGTGACCAGAACTGACACACAGTATTCCAGATGAGGTCATTGATTTATACAGGGGCATTATGATACTAGCTGATTTGTTTTCAATTCCCTTCCTAATAATCCCCAGCATAACATTGGCCTTCTTTATTGCAGTTGCACACTGTCTCAACATTTTCATTGAGTTATCTACTGCGACTCCAAGATCTCTCTCTTGGTCAGTCTCTGCCAGTTCGGACCCCATCAACATGTATTTATAGTTAGGATTTTTGGCTCCAATGTGCATCACTTTGCACTTGGCCACATTGAACCCCATTTGCCATGTTGACGCCCACTCGCCCATCCTCGACAGATCCCTTTGGAGTGCCTCACAATTATCCCTGGTTCTCACCACCCTGAACAACTTTGTGTCATCTGCAAATTTAGCCACTTCACTGCTTACTCCCAACTCCAAATCATTAATGAGGAAGTTAAAAAGCATTGGACCGAGTACTGATCCCTGCGGTACCCCACTGCTTACCACCCTCCACTGAGAAAATTTCCCATTTATACTCACTCTCTGTTTCCTATTAATTAGCCAGTTGTTGATCCACAAGAGGACTTGTCCTTTTATCCCATGACTATTGAGCTTACTTAGGAGCCTTTGATGAGGAACTTTATCAAAAGCTTTCTGGAAGTAAAGGTAAACAACAGCTATTGGATCCCCCTTGTCCACATGTTTGTTCAATCCCTCAAAAACAACTAACAGGTTAGTGAGACAAGATCTTCCCTTACAGAACACATGCTGAGTCTGCCTCAATAGTTTTTGTTCATCAATGTGCCAGACTGACTGGCCTGTAATTTCCAGGATCTCCTCTGGAACCCTTTTTAAAGATGGGAGTGACATTAGCTACCTTCCAGTCCTCAGGAATGGAGGCAGATTTTAATGAAAGATCACATATTTTTGGCAGGAGATCCACAAGTTCATATTTAAGTTCTTTTAGAACTCTCGGATGTATGCCATCCGGGCCTGGTGATTTATCAGTTTTTAAGTTGTCTATCAGTCGTAGGACCTCCTCTCTCGTCACCTCAATCTGACTCAGGTCTTTCAACACCCCTCCCAAAATCAGCAGTTCTGGAGTGGGCAAGCACTTCTCATCTTCCACAGTGAAGACAGAGGCAAAAAATGCATTCAGCTTCTCAGCCATTTCCCTATCATCCTTCAGTACTCCTTTTACCCCTTGGTCATCCAAGGGCCCCACTGCCTCCCTGGCTGGTTTCTTGCTTTTAATGTATTTGAAGAAAGTTTTATTGTTGGTCTTTATATTTTTTGCTATATGCTCCACATATTCCCTTTTTGCCTGCCTGATCACAGACTTACATTTTATTTGCCACAGCCTGTGTTCCCTTTTATCAACCTCACTGAGACTAGCTTTCCCCCGCTTAAAGGAATCCTTCTTACCTTTTACAGCTTCCATTACTTTGTTAGTTAGCAATGCAGGCTTTTTTCTATACCTATTTGTGTCTTTCCTAACCCCCCTTTAAAGACAGGCATTCAGATTAATTCAATTAACTGTAATTTAACTGCTCCCTTAAACATTTAAATGCCCCCCTGTAACGATTCCTTGTTTATGGGTGTGTGTCTCTTTAAAAGTTTGGTTGCATGTGATAGTCTAGAGTGCTTGAAGAGGCAAGTGTGGTGTGATTGGTGAGTGACAGAGGGGGAGGGGTTTTGGAAGTGATGCTGTGTGGATGAATATGTATGTCTATCAGGAGTGACAGTTTGAGGTTTTGACAGCTGTAGGGTGACAGTTGATGAGGACAGTTAAACAGTCAGTTAAGTTCTGAGTTCTGTGAGAGAAGCAGGAGTTCAGTTAAGCTCTGTGTATGAAAGAAGTGAGAAGCAGTTCTGTGTGAAAACAGTTAAGCTGTCTGTTGATGTTGTTCAGAGAAGAAGAAAAGTTATAAGAAAGTCTGAGTGACAGACTGGAGAAACAGGGAACTTATAAGACCTTGAGTAAAGTGTTACAAAGTTACTTGAAAAATCCCTGACAGTAAGGGAGAAGATTGTGTGATACACCAAGCATTTGTTCAGTATTTAAGCCTTCCTGGTTACAATGATTTAATCTTTTATATATGAATTACTTCAATACATCCTCTTTTATTCAAATATACCCGCTCTGAAAGAAATACTTTCTCAGAACCACATTAGCTCCTCGTAAGCTTTGACCTTGGTCTACCAACAACAGTAATAGCTAAAGTAAAGTATAAAAGGTTTGGAAAGCCTTAAATTTCCTGGTGGCAGCCGGATATATCAAGTAGAACCAAACATAAAGAACACTTTTAAAGTAAAACCAGACCTCCCCAGTTAAGGGGTCGTCACACCCCCAAACAAAAAATCCTGGCTACGAACCTGACTGCACATGCTCAGTGGCACTCTTAACCTGCTGCTACATAGTCGACATATGCAGCAAAACAAAGTGGAAGAATCCAGAAGGGGGGGGAGTGGAATATACCATTCCCAATTGCAAGCAGAGCATGTGTGACATCTTTAATGCCGCCTCATGTAAAAAATTCCCTGCAGGAAAAAAACCAGCATGAAGAAACATTCTATGCCGAGCTTTTAAAAAAATACAAGAGAAGCATTATTTTAAAAGGATGGTGCGGTCCCCAGCTGCAGCTGGAAGTGGAAAAGTCCATGATATCTTCATTCCGTCTCAGGCATAGGCAATGCTTGCGTGTGTGGTGGGGGGTGTGTGTCAGAGGAAGCACAAAATGGCCCCTACCTGGTGGAATGAGCTCCCAACTGAGATCAGGGCCCTGCGGGATTTATTACAATTCCACAGGGCCTGTAAGACGGAGCCAGGCTTTTGACTGAGGCAGCAGACGCCGCCCCCCCCCCCCCCCCCCCCCGCTTTTATACGTCGGGCGACTGTACACAATACAAGAACCATCTACTGCTAAATTATACACAGCACTTTAGAACCTATGTTGTTTTGTATTGTTGTTTTAAATTGTTTTTAAATTGTATTGCGTATTGTATTGAGACTGATGGAATCCACCCTGAGCCTGCTTGCAGGGAGGGCAGAATACAAGACCAATTTGTTAAATAAATAAATAAGGAAAGGAGGGACACAAATGCCCTCCAAGCCCCAGAGTGCTTAGTGGTAGAGCACCCTCTTTGCACGCAGAGGATGCCAGGTTCAGGAGAACAGAGAGCAGATCTGCGAAAGGCCTCTAATGCCTGATGGACTGGCAGAGCTGCTTCCAGTCAGAGTGGACAATACCTCAGCAGACCAGTGCCCTGGCTCAAGGCATCTGGCAGCTACGTATGCTCAGATCTTACTTCTGGGGCACAGGAGGGACTGGTCTGGCCTTTGCAGATACAGGAAGGGGAGGTGGCACCTTCTTCACAGGAGGATTCGACTTGGGCGCATCTGTCTTCTTCTGCTCCTTTGCGTCTGCAAGATAGGAACAGACAATGCAGAACCATCTGCAGGAGAGAACAGCAGCTGCAACCATATGTGTGTGTGTCGTCCCCCCCCCCCTCCAGATTGGACTTTATGTTCCAAGTGCTCTGGAGTCCGTTGCAGGGTTATACCAAGGATAAAATTGGAAAGGTGGGCTTCCTTGTCTGATACAGCAGCACACTCAGAGCTACCTTGTGAGCCCACGTTTTGCACCCTTTCTTAAAGAGGGCACAGAATAAATCAGAAACCGGCTGAATGCAGACTCCTGCACCCCGGGAGGGGATTGCCCCTCAAGTCCGACCCTTCCTGAAGGGAGATTGCAATCTGCTCATAACTTGGAGCCAGGGCCTCAGTTCCATTTTCCATAGAGGCAATTGTTCTCGGCAACACACAGGTAAACATACACCAACCCACAGTAGTGAGAAGGTGCAAAGGCTATTGCTGGGCAAAGGCCTCCCCAAGTCTGCAGAAGGCAAAAGGCACTTTCCATGGTTGCCAGCCTCCTGGTGGCAGCTGGAGATATGGGATTACAAGTGATCCTCCAGGAGACAGATAAATTCACCAGGTGAAAATGACCACTTTGGAAGGTGCACTCTATGGCATTCTGCCCAATTGAAGTCCCATCCCATCCAGTGTTCCCTCTAAGCTGAGTTAGTGTGAGCTAGCTCACAGTTTTTTAGCCTCCAGCTCACACATTTTTGCCTTCGCTCAGGAAGGATGGCTCCAGAGCAAACTAATTTATGCAGTAGCCAAATCGCTCACTCACAACTTTAATGCCAGTAGCTCACAAAGTAGAACTTTTGCTCACAAGACTCCACAGCTTAGAGGGAACATTGATCCCATCCGTCCCCAACCCCCACCCTTCTCAGGCTCTGCCCCCAAAATCTCCAGGTCTTTCCCAATCCGGAGTTGGCAACTTGACACTTTCCCCTCTTGCATGAAGCCCAGACTCACCTTTGTGGTCTCCAAGGTGTCTTAAGTCCACTTTGTTGCCTTGGAAGGACTTCTTGGCTGACTTGGTGGCTTTAAAAGTGATATTTAAAAAGAGATTTGAGATAGTTTGAGGGAGACACTCAGAGGCCTCTTCCTCGGTTAACCTGAAGAACAGGCCCACAAACAAACCAACAAAATCCCTTCCCTGGTCCATTGCAAATATTTTGTCCCGCTCTCTTCCCACCCCACAAATATGAAACCGGGGACCAAGTTCATGTCCAATCTAAGGCTGACTCCTAGTTCCCCTGGAGAAAATAGATGCTTTGGAGGGTGGACTCTGTGGCATTATACCCCACTGAGGTCTCGCTCCACCCCAGGCTCCCCCCCCCCCCAATCTCCAGGAGTTTCCCAACCCAGAGCTGTTAATCCTAGCCATGACCCTGGAGGACTTGAGTTGCAAGTTCGAATATCAGCTGCCCGAGACAAGCCAGCCTGCTACTCACCAGAGTCTTTGATCCTGGCTGGCACTTGGGATTTGATCTACAGAAAGACAAGAGCCAAGTGACCAAAAGGAAGGGGGCTGCTGAAGGACCCTGAACAGCAACACAGGACACTTCTGCACAGTCTAGAAAGTGGCAATGGAGCTCAGCCATCCCAAATCAGTGGAGGGAGGGAACCTCCGTCAACATAGAACTGCCTTCTGCAGTGCCAGGCGTGGCCCTCAAGGGTGACTTGGGAAGCATCACACCACAGGAGAGAGGTCCCTCCCTGCCTTCCTGCCACCCTCGGCACTCTGAGGTGTTGAGGAGCCTCTATGGGAGGTGGGACTTGGCCACCTACCTAGCAAGTGGCCTTTGAACGCTTTGCAGACCACAAATCTCAAGCAGTCCTTATATCCCCCTGTGCGGCAAAGAGCCCACTTGCTCTGACCTGTCCCCCCCACCCCCAAAGACAGAACAGCCATCTCACCCCAGGTGGCACTTGGGTCAAAGGCATGACAAAGTTGTCAGGGAAGAGACCCCTCTTGCCGTGGATCTGCCCTTCCCACCAGCCCACATCCAGTGTGTCCTGCAAGAGAGACAGGGAAATTGTTATCTCCGGCCAAGCTGGGACCAGTGCCTTCCTGGAAAGGTCTGCCAAGGGCCTGTCATCTCCTTTCCCATACCGCAGCACAGGATCAACCAGGGTACATCGCTAGGGACTGACTGGTACTCCAGGGTGAAGGGCTTTCTTAACACTGACCTGGAAGCTAGATTCTCCTCCCAGACAAATGGATGTGCATGCCCACACGTGCACGCACACATACCCTTCCCTGGTCCACTGCAAATGTTTTGTCCACCTCTATTACCACCTGCAAACCTCAAGTCTTAAGAGCTGAACCACACCAGACACTGAAGGATCCAGGACTGGACCTCCAGAAGGAAGACACGCTAGGCACGTGGAAAGTGTCGCACTACTAAGAAGATTTCTAACTGGCTTGATTCGCTTTTTTAAAATATGACTGATCCTTTTACTAAGTAATGGGAGGGGGGGTCTATCTTCCCCTGGATGGGAAGAGCTGTTTCCTACATCCGATGTTTCCCCCTTAAGTGTTCTTGAAACTCTGAGCTGGGATGCAGCTCTTGGGCTTCATGGGGGGCTTGTACCGCCCTAATGAAGCCCCCTGGCCACCCTTTCCCAGCACACACACACCCCGGCCAACTCTCACCTTGTTCAGCAAGAGAACCAAGTCACCCTTCCGGAGCGGCAGCTCATCTTCGTGCGCCGGCTCATAATCAAACATGACTCGGCAATACTGAGGCGAGTCACCTGCAGCTGGAAGAAACCAGAGGGAGCATCGCCACCCACACCTGCCAGACTCCGAAAGGCTTCTCGGGAATTCACAGCAGTGAGTGATCTCCACCCAGACCCAAGAGTCTCATACCACATACAAGCCTATGGATAGCTACCCCTTCCCAACTGTTTGCAAACCGCTATCCCCTGCAGATTCCAGGCACAGCACCCCCCCAATATGACTCCGCCCTGACTTGGGATGCCCCAGGCAAAACCGATCTCAACAGATCTTAGGAGCTAAGCTGGATCCGTCCCACTTAGTACTGGACGGGAGACCACAAAGGGAGCTGTGATGCGGAGGCAGGCAACGGCAAACCACCTCTGCTCATCTCTTGCCTTGAAAGCCCTACAGGGTTGCCATAAATCAGCTGTGACTTGACAGCACTTTAAAGGTAAAGGATTCCTTGCTCGAAAGCCAGTCGAATCCGACTCTAGGGTTGCAGGGCTCATCTCCGTTTCAAAGGTGAAGAGCCAGCGCTGTCCGAAGACGTTTCCGTGGTCATGTGGCCGGCATGACTAAACACCAAGGTGCACGGAACGCTGTTTCCTTCCCACCGAAGTGGTACCTATTTATCTACTTGCAATTTCTTGCTTTCGAACTCCTAGGTTGGCAGGAGCTGGAACTAGAGACGGGAGCTCACTCCGTCATGCAGCACACTCGGGTCTCGAACTGTTGAACTACCGACCTTCCACAGCCTGCAGTTCAGCGTCTTAACCACTTGAGCCACTGCAGCTCCTCTGACAGCACTTTACACCCACACAATTGGACTTTGTACCCACCCTCTTTCTTCCCCTAGGGTACAGCCCAAGAATAGGCCTTGGTACAGTAACTGGAGTGCTGTAAAGGGAGTGCTGCCTCGGTTCCTTCTTCCAACCCACCCAAAACCAATGGTCCCCTGAACAAAGTCAGCCCCCCAACAGCATACAGGGAGTTTCTGGCCCTCACTCACAGGTTTGTGGCATCTGGGCCTTTGGGATCACAGGAACAGGCTTCTCCATCACCATCTCTGGCTGCAGTGAGAACCAGGCAGCGCAGGAAGGAAGAGACAAGAAGGTTAACCATGTTAATCCGGACATTCCAATGAAGGATGCCAGAGACAACCGTCATTTGAAATATGGTGTCGGAGGAGAGGTTTAAGAGTACCATAGACCACCAGAAAGGTATAAGTGGGTTCTAGAGCAAATCAAGCCCAAAGCCACCCTAGAAGCTAAACATGACTAAACTGAAGCTATCATATTTGAGGGACGGTTGAGGGACGTTTCCCCGGAGCACTCAAGGAAGCAGTGGTCCGTCCTCTCTTGAAAAAAACGATCTTTGGACCCGGCCAAATTGGCCAACTATCGGCCGGTTTCCAATTTGCCCTATTTGGGCAAACTTATCGAGAGGGCGGTGGCGTCATAGCTACAGGGCTATCTGGATGAGGCTTCCGTCCTCGATCCCTTCCAGTCCGGCTTTCGCCTGGGCCACAGGACAGAGACGGTGCTGGTCGCTCTGACTGACTATCTCAGTAGGCATCTGGATCGAGGTGGCATGGCGGCACTGGTGTTGCTAGATCTGTCGACTGCGTTTGATATGGTCGACCACCAGTTGCTGGCCCACCGTCTCGCCGACGTGGGGATTCAGGGACTTGCTCTTCAATGGTTCGCCTCTTTTCTGCAAGGTCGGGGACAGAGGGTGGCGATAGGGGACCAGCGGTCCCGAAGGCACCCCCTTGAGTGCGGGGTGCCCCAGGGAGCTGTGTTGTCCCCTATGTTGTTCAACATCTATATGCGCCCCCTCGCCCAGATTGCCCGGAGGTGTGGGCTTGGGTGTAATCAATATGCTGATACTGCCCAGCTCTATCTGATGTTGGGCTGCCAGTCGGACTCCAGTCCCGATGACCTTTATCGGGCATTACAAGCTGTGGCTGGTTGGCTCAGACTGAGTTGGTTGGAATTAAACCCGGCCTTCGACGGAGGTCCTGGGCCTGAGTCGGACCGGTCTGGGGCTCCCTCTCCCGGCCTTCGACGGGGCGCCTTTGGTGCCTGCGCAGGAGGTTAGGAGTTTGGGAGTGCTCCTGGACTCCTCATTAACGGTGGAGGCCCAGGTGGCAGCCACTGCCAAGTCGGACTTTTACCACCTGCGGCTGGCTCGGCAGTTGGTCCCCTACCTTGACCGTGAGGACCTGGCCACTGTGATCCATGCAATAGTCACCTCAAGGTTAGACTACTGTAACACTCTCTACTTGGGGCTGCCTCTGTCGCAAATCTGGAAGCTGCAGCTAGTGCAGAATGCTGCAGCCAGGCTGTTGATGGGCCTCTCGAGGCGAGACCACATCCGGCCTGCGCTGCAAGAGCTACACTGGCTGCCGATAGCATACCGGATTCGCTTCAAAGTGCTGGTTCTTACCTTTAAAGCTCTGAATGGCCGGGGTCTGGCTTACCTGAGGGACCGCCTCTCCCCATATGTTCCCTCAAGAGCACTACGATCGGGGAGTCTCCACCTCCTGGAAGTTCCAGGCCCCCGAGACGTTAAGTTTGCCCCTACTAGGGCCAGGGCGTTTTCTGTGGCGGCTCCTACCTGGTGGAACGAGCTCCCGGAGGAGAACCAGGCCCTGCGGGACCTTGTGCAGTTTCGCAGGGCCTGCAAGACGGAGCTCTTCCGCCAGGCTTTTGAGTAGGAGCTGCCGCCGCCACTATTCCGCCACTGTGGTACTGTTCCATCATTCACCCCTATTATGGGGGTTATGCATCGCCTGGCGGAAGCGTGTAGAACACCGTCGCTGGAGACCTCGCTACTTAATGCAGCTGGCCGTCGAATTGGGATTATTGTTCCCATCTCGGGGATCTATATACAGGATAACATCAGAGCACCTTAAATATTGTTACGGGCTTTTATTGTGGTTGTTCAACGCTGTTTTATTGTATTTTATCCATTTAATCTGGCACTAGCCGTATGTTAGCCGCCCTGAGCCATTTGGAAGGGCAGGATATAAAGCCAAAAATAAATAAAATATAAAATAAATATTTGGGTCACATAATGAGAAGGCAAGACACACTGGGAAAGAGACTCATTCTAGGAAAGACTGATGGCAGGAGCAGGAAAAGAAGACCCAACATGAGACGGATTGGCTCTATAAAGAAAGCCACAGCCTTCAGCTTGCAAGGCCTGAGCAAGGCTGATAAGACTTTATCGGGGGGCCATTAAATCTGTAAATCGGAATCGGAAGTGACTTGATGGCCTGTAATAGACAGCAGAGCATGCAGGAACCAGTCTGCCCTGCAGAGGGCAGCAAATCTGCACAGATGCCACCTAGTGCTGCAAACCAGGCGCTGGGGGACCTGAACCAGCCTTTCCTTTCCCTCTCTTACCCCCAAGGCCAGCCTGCTCCCACCTCCGCTCACCTTCCCGGCCTCAGCCTCCTCGGTCAGCATGAATGTCTCATCTGTCACTTTGGGCCGTTGTTTTGCTGCCCCCAGTTTGGGCTCTGGGAAAATTGGCTCTGCTGTTGACCAAGTTGGGGGGAGGAAGAGAGAAAGTTAGCGGGGGGGGGGGGGGGGAGCGAAGCCCTGCCCCCACAGCTTCAACATCACACCATATGCCCTCCCTCTCCATTTTGCTCTTCCCCCAAGGGGCCCACCTGGAGCAATGACACCCCTCAATGTATGACCCCTCCCAGCCCAGCCTAGCCCATAGGGTTGCCAACTCTGGGTTGGGAATTTCCTGGAGATTTGCAGGTGGACTTTGGGAGAGGAGGAGCCTCAGGCAAGGTACAGTGCTCTAGGGCCCACCCTCCAAAGCAGCCATTTTTCCCCTCAGGAAACCGTTTTCTGTAGCCTGGAGATCTGTTGTAATTCTGGGAGATCTCCAGGCCCCACCTGGCGGTTGGCTGCCCAGTTCTTGCACGAAGTTGGAGGGGAAGGCCCCCAGCTGCCCGCTCTTCTTGCCCAGCCACCAGCCATCCTCAATCTGCAAAGGAGAGAAAGACAGGCAGACAGCCCTTGCAGAGTCCTACAGCTGATTCTGGGGCAACCTAACAGGGCTTAGGACCAATACTCCCTCGAAGCTGCGGAGTCTTGTGAGCAAAAATTCTACTTTGTGAGCGACTGGCATTAAAGTTGTGAGTGAGTGATGTGGCTGCTGCATAAATTAGTTTGCTCTGGAGCCCTCCTTCCTGAGCCAGGACAAAAATGTGTGAGCTTAGCCCCCCCCCCCCCACACACACACCCCAAAGCCACAGTTCCCAAGATTCTTTGGAGAAGCTGACCATGGAGATATACTCCAGACCCTTCTCGCTTTGTAGAAAGGTAAAACACCCGGAACAGTTGGGGGCTACACATGGAGGCATAAAGTGACTGAAGTGACCCAATGAATTTCTTAACTCCCTGCTGGGGGGCGGGGGGTGTCAGTCGCAACACATCCAGTGAAAGAGCCACGCTCCACAATGGGTTGGGGAGCATCTGTGCAGAAGTCATGTGACCTGACCGGGGCCCTGATCAAATGGCCCAGCTAGCCCAGTCTTGTCAGATCCCGGAAGTGAAGCGGGGTCGGCCCTACTTAGGACTTAGATGGGAGACCACCAAGGAAATGCAGGGGCACTATGCAGAGGTGCCTTGGAAACCCTACGGAGTTGGGGTCACTGGAAGTTGGCTGCAACTTGACGGCACTTTAGGAGCCCCTGAGCACTTTAGGGGAGGAGGCTGTTAGCCATTTTGGCAGGTACGTTGCCTTCCCATTTGCGGAAGGCTTTGTGTCTCGTGGGGAGAGTTGTGAACTGTGGGACAGCCAGCTTTCCCAGGTCAAACACGGAGCCCCTTGGTGAGAAAGACCGACTCTTGGAGGCCACAAAGGGGAGGTCATAAGGGTAAGATCCTGGGCCGGGTTGGCAACCCAAGCCCCCATGGGGTGCATCTCTCTCGACTCCTGCCTCCGTCTCCAATGCAGTCATTCAAGCTGAAGTTGGGGGAGGAACTTGCTAACCCCACCCCACCCCTGCCCTGCCTCACCTCCTCCAAGATCTGCACCAGCTCTCCGGGGCACAATGCCAGCTCATCTTCCTTGACCGGGGTGTAAGGGAAGGTGACCCGGCACCAGCGCTGCTTCGGCAGGGGCTGCTTTTTTACAGCATGGACTACAGAAGGGAGAAACACAGAAGGTGCCACGTCAGTGGGAACAGGTGGGCAGCAACAGGAAGGGCACACAGACCCCACCCCCCAGGCCAAAATCCACCACCTCCTGTGTGTCTGGGGAATGGCCACATTGCAGTGGTAGAGCATCTACTTGGCAAGCAGAAGGTCCCAGGTTCAGTCCCCAGCGTATTCAGGTGAAAAGCCTCTGCCTGAGACCCTGGAGAGCCACTGCCAGTCTGAGTAGGCAATACTGACCTTGATGGACCAAGGGTCTGATGCAGTATAATGATGCATTGTGTGTTCATTTGAGTTAGACAGGTTGCAGCAAGGCAGTCGGTGCCTTGGCTCCCAGACGGTAAAGAAGTGCCTTAGTGCTGAGCTCAAGACATTGCAACAGAGTTTGGGAAAGGATCCCATGGTCATGATCCATGGTCATCTTCCATGGAGCCAGCCTCTGAGCTGGCCTGCAGCCTCCGTGGCTACTAGAGCACCCAAAACTGGAAGCCCAGGGATTGTAGCTCAGGGAAGAGACTCCAGGGTCTCCGAAGAAGAAGAGATTGGATTTATACGCCACCCTTTACTACCCGAAGGAGTCTCAGAGCGGCTTACAATCTCCTTTCCCTTCTCCTCCCAAGGGACACCCTGTGAGGTAGGCGGGGCTGAGAGAACTCTCTTGAGAATTGCCCTTGAGAGAACAGCTCTGGAAGAACTTACGACTAACCCAAGGTCACACCAGCAGCTGCATGTGGAGGAGTGGGGAATCAAACTTGGTTCTCCCAGATTAGAGTCTAACCACTACACCAAACTGGCTCTCATCCCCCTCTCAAGACCCCAGTCCCAAGGGTATTCAGGGAAAACCCGATCAGCTTCAGCTTAGCAGTTTAGCAGAGATGTAGCAGCTGCGGTGGCTCAAGTGGTTAAGACGCTGAACTGCAGGCTGCGGAAGGTCGGTAGTTCAGCAGTTCAAGACCCGAGTGTGCCGCATGACGGAGTGAGCTCCCGTCTCTAGTTCCAGCTCCTGCCAACCTAGCAGTTCGAAAGCAAGAAATTGCAAGTAGATAAATAGGTACCACTTCAGTGGGAAGGTAACAGCGTTCCGTGCGCCTTGGTGTTTAGTCATGCCGGCCACATGACCACGGAAACGTCTTTGGACAGCGCTGGCTCTTCGGCTTTGAAACGGAGATGAGCACCACAACCCTAGAGTCGGACTCGACTGGCTTTCGAGCAAGGGAACCTTTACCTTTTACTTTTTAGCAGCTTAGCAGAGATGTAGCCCTAATCAACCTATAGAAATGAAACCTCTTCTAGCACTCTTTC
>NW_015170280.1:14790-46934 GCF_001447785.1 Gekko japonicus
CACGCTTTCCACATGGAACAGATATCTGCCTCAGTTCAACAACACTCCAGAACATATGCTACATAACTAATTGCTTTGCTTCCATCATTTTAAAACAGACGTTTTCTATTCCTTATGGCCACATCCCAAGGCAATTTTGTCTCTGGTGCTCTTCCCTTTGAAGCTGCAGGGCTGAAGGCAGCTGCACCCCACACCTCTTACCACTGCGGACGGATCGGGGACACCGCTGGGAGCCCTCTGCTCGGAGACTTGCTGGGATTTCCTGGGGCGGGAGGGAAAAAAGAGCACAGGGGGGCTAAGAGTGGAAGCAGGTCTGAAGAGGGAAGAAGAGACCCTGCCCCCAAAACACATCTGGGTGCCCCTTTTCCGTGGCACTCCCTCCCCGCCTGCTTGCCCAGTGCCGGCTACAATGATCTTTAGCCACCAGGCAGGGGTCATTTCGTAGAAAAAGAGCTAGGGGGACTCATTAGCATAACTCATTAGCATATGCCACACCCCCTGACATCACCGGAAGTGTGTCCTCCCCACAGCCGGCGGCGACCTCCAGCGGGCACCAGCAGGGAGCTCCAGGCCCCGCCCTCCCGCACCTCACCCGGGGGGATGGCGTCCCCCCGCGTCCCCCCCCCCAAATGACCCCTGCCACCAGGTAAGAATTTGGTGGTTGGTTCACTAAGCTTCTGGTGGAAAGCAATGAACTTGGCAGCTGCTTTAACTTGCTGCCAGTCGGGCTTGGTTTGTTTTACCTTCGACTGGATTTTAAGTCAGCCATCCTGAGAACTCTAATGGGCCAGTCCCAGGTACAAGGAAGCCCCAGAACCACTGCACAGAACCAAATGAAGCGGGGGGGGGCAGGAAGACAGGAGACCGCACTCTTCTTAACCGACCAAAAGGAAGATTGGAGAGAACGACACTTGTACCCAGAGGTCATTTCGGGGGGGAACACGGGGGATCGCAGTTCCCCCGGGTGAGGTACGGGGGGCGGGGCACATGACGAAGCCCCGCCCCCTGCTTCCGGCCGCCCCGCTTCCGGCCCTCATTCAGCCAGGAGGAGGCAGGAGAAGAGGGAGGGTAAGTTGCTTCCTCCCTGCCTCTCCCCACCCCTGCCTGCCTGGGGCCAACACACCTCCGGTGATGTCAGGGGGTGTGGCCTTATGACACACTTCCGGTGATGTCAGGGGGTGTGGCATATGCTAATGAGTTATGCTAATGAGTTCCCCTAGCTCTTTTTCTACGAAATGACCCCTGCTTGTACCACCCTCTCTGTTTCTCTCCTCCCCCGCCCACCACCCTTTCACCCCAGCCATCTCTGCCCCTGTCCAGACTAGCATGCTAGAACTGGAGTTACATGGCAGGCAACCAGGCAACAGAGATCAAGGAAGGCTAGGAAACTGGCAAGTACTTGGAAGGGAGGCCTCCAAGGAATACCAGGGCTGGGATGCAGAGGCAGGCAATAGTAAGACTCCTCTCTGAAATGTCCAAGCCCCACTAGGGGTCACCAGAAGTCAACCATAACTTCCAGGCATGCAAACACACACACAGATACTCACCAAAAAAAGAGGAAGGCTAGGAAACAGTTGAAACATTGTGACACAGCTGGTCCCCATTACAAGTACACAACGTGACTCCCCTCTGGAACTATGGCCCAGCCCAACAGCTTGATTTTGGGAGAAGAACACCCAGGAGTCCAGGGTCTCAGCCTCACCCTGGGGACTGACTCAGGGATGGGCAATTCCTGGAGAGGTGGGCATGGAGCCTGAGGTGGGCAGGGACCTCAGCAGAGTATATTTATTTATTTATTTTACTAGATTTATATACCGCCCTCTCCAGATGGGCTCAGGGCGGTGTACAGCAGTTAAATAATGCCCTAGAGTCCACCCTCCAAAGCAGCCATTTTCTCCAGGGGTGCTGGTCTCTGCAGTATGAAGAAGTGGGCAGTGACTCACGAAAGCTGACACCCTGGCACAAATGTTGTTAGCCTTTAAGGTGCTACCAGACTCTTTTCTACTGCTACATGCAGACTAACATGGCTACCCATTTGATCTATCTCAGAGATCAGTTGTAATTCCAGATCTCCAGGCCCCACGTGGAGGTTGGCAACCCTCCTCTGCTCAGTTTTAACTCAGCAATTGCCATTTCCCTCCAAGACCATCCAGGGGGCTCCTGGGTGACGCTATCACCTCTCGAATGCACTAGAAGGGACCCCAGTGAGGAGGAGACAGCCCAGGAGCCCTGAGTCTCTCCCTCACGTTCAGGAAACAAAGCCAAGAATGGCAGAGACTCCAAAGAGAATCAACCCCCAGGGAAAGTAAGTCCCCAAGCCTTAGCAGCCACCTCTTGGGCCAAACCCAAAGGGGCCAGAGAGAGCTGAAGCCACCCCCAGCAATAGGAAGGGCCGGAGAGCATCCAAAACCTTCCTCCAATAAAACTCCCACCTTTACCTGGCGAAGAAAACCCTGCCTCCGGACCAGAACTGCCATTCCGTAGAGCAGGAGAGGGAGGCCAAAAAGGAGCATGTGTATTGATGTCAGATATATAGGTGAGGGTTGGGGTGTGGCCTTAAGGGGACACTCCCCCTTGGAGGCAGGTCTAAACTGCAAAGCAAGAACTGAGCAATACTTAGGGCTTCTTTTTCCTCCCCAAGGTACCATGGGAATTGTAGTTCAGTATGGCCACAAGGCTGAAATCAACAAGCACTCACAGTGTTCTCACAAAATCCCATTTCACAGACTTCCTTGAGGGAAGCCATGTCAGATCAGTTCAAAACTCGACTGTCTTTTCAGCCATAATAGAATTTTTTTTAATTAAGTAAGAAAAAACAAAGTTGAGATCCTCTAAAGGGGTTGTCAATGTAGAAAAACCCAACTGAATTCAGGCTCAGAGTCCACCCATGATTTTTAAAACTACTAGCTCCATGTTGGAAAATTCCTGGAGATTTGGGGGGCGGAGCCTTGAGAGGGCAAGGTTTGGGGAGGGGAGTGGCCTCAGTGGGAGACAATGCCAAAAAGTCCACCCACCAAAGCAGCCATTTTCTCCAGGGCAACTGATTTCTGTTGGCTGGAGATCAGCTGTAGTTCCAGGTCCCGCCCTGGAGGTTGGCAATGGCAACCCTATGAATTCAGTAGGTAGCTTTGGTTAAATCATTGCCTTTTGGCTCAGGGGGGCAAACAAATATCTTGAACCAGCCCTCAGGAGAAGGGAGAAAGGAAGGAGCTCTTCAGCCTTCCTAACCCAGCCAGCTGCAGGAAGCAGCCGCCTGGGCAACAATGCGTGCCTCCCGTGCTGGGGGTTTTGTTAGGGTTGCCAAGTCTGGGTTGGAAAATACCTGGAGACTTTGGGGGTGGAGCCAGGAGAGGGCGTGGTTTGGGGAGGGGAGGGGCCTCAGCATAGTACAATGCCATAGAGCCCACCTATCAAAGCAACCATTTTCTTCAGGGGAGCTGATCTCTGTCGGCTGGGGATCAGTGGTAAAAGCGGGAGATCTCCAGGCCCCACCTGGAGGCTGGCAATCCTAGGTTTTGTGCAGGTGGCCTGGCCCTGTGTGAGCCCTGCTTGGATGCAGCCCTGCTTGGATGCTCCCTGCCCAATCCCTCTTCCCAGACTGGGGTTGGGCAAATATGGGCAAGAGGCGGGGCTGGGTTCAGAAAAGGTACCAGCAAGGGTCTTGCTCGGCTCTGTGCCGCTTCCCTGCCAGCCATCGTTTAAACAAAACATTCCCAGAAGTGCTGCTTTGTTCCGGAACTCATTTGCATCCTTTGGCCATGAACTCCCCACCTGAAGGCAAATAGCCGGGCTGGGTCCCTTCCGGGGGGGGCCGCGTGGGGGGGGGGGGGGGGGGAGGAAGCCAAAGCAGCTGAAGGTGAAGCTGGGGGGAGGCGGGGGACATGCAGCAGAGTGTCCTTTTGGAAGCTCGAGTCCTGACCTGGAGGACACAGAGTTGGGCTAGGATCCGGGAGCCCCGGCTTTGAACCCCCACTCTGCCATGGAAGCTGGCTGGGATGACACTGAGCCAGTCACAGATGCTCCCCCAAATTAGTGTTGCCAGCTCTGGGTTGGGAAATACATGGGAGATTTTGGGGAGGGGAAGGTCTTCAATGAGGTATGTCATAGAGTCCACCTTCCAAATTGGTTGTTTTCTCCAGGTAAACTGGTCTCTGTCCCCTGGAGATCAGTTGTAATAGTGGGAGATCTCCAGCCACTGCCTGGAGGTTGGCAACCTTAAGCCTATCCTACCTCGGGTAACGTCCAGTGGGGCACCTTTAAGACCAACAAAGTTTTATTCTGGGTATAAGCTTCCGTGTGCACGCACACGCCTTCAGATATTAAGTGGTACCTGAAGGCGTGTGCGTGCACAGGAAAGCTTATGCCCAGAATAAAACTTTGTTGGTCTTAAAAGTGCCTTGTTCTGTTGCTTCTGACCAACACAGCTACCCACCTGGATCTACCTAGGGTTGCCAATCCCCAGGTGCTGAATGAAGAACTCCTGGGATTACAACTGATCTCCAGGCAACAGAGAGAGGTTCCCCTAAAGAAAATGGCTGCTTTGGAAGGTAGACGGTGTGTGGTATTTCACGCCACTAAAGTCCCTCTCGCTCCCCAAACTCTGCCTTCCCCGGACTCCGCCCCCAAATCTCCAGGAATTTCCCGGCCTGGATCTGGCAACCTACTACTTCACAGCATTGTTGTGAGGGTTCATTGGAGAAAGGAGAAGGATGTAAGCTGCTTTGGGTCCCCGTTGGGAATAAAAGTGGGGTATAAATGAAGTATGTAAATTGAAGAAATATCTCCAGACATGTGGAGAGACTGCTTGACTGCCCAGTGGTGAGCAGGGTTACACTCTGTGCGTACTCAGAGGCACTCTTTATTACACTCTGAGTTTTATCCCCGAAAAGGCTGCCCAGGGGGCTTTGCACACAGCATGGCTTTGCAAGTCCAGCGTGGCCACGGACAGGAAGCCCACCCAGTGCCGTCCCTCCTCCTAAAGGCTGTTTGCAAACACCAGCTCGGTTCCCCTTCACTTTTTCAAAAGCACACGTCATACCTTTTAGGGGTTCCACCTTCAAAAATGCCACGTGGGCTTTGGCTCACCTGTACAAACTGCTGAGGGAAGAACCCTGTCCTGCCCTCCAGTTCGCCCTGGAACCACCCCTCTTCCGGGCCTGGATGCACCTTGTAGATGATGTTGCCGGCTTTGATCTTCAACTCATCGCTCAGCTGGCCCTCAAAGTCAACCAGCACCAGGACCTCTGGGAGAATGGAGACAGAGTGGCAGCTGCCCATCACAGCCCTCTCACCTTGTGGGAGTCCGCTCTGATCCAGCCATTGGCCACGGACGTGGGGGCAACATGTTCTGCCTCTCCACAAGCCCTGGTTTGTTCACTTGGGTAAAGGGAGCCATTCTTTACTCTGAGGTATCCCTCCAGGTCTGGAAGCTCAGCAAGTTTTTAAAGATATACAGACACACCCACACACATGCCCGTTGCCACATTCTTTGACTGAGAGTCCCCACCACCCCTTTACTAGCTTGAACCTATGTACAAAAAAGGGGCTGTTTGTCTACAGAGCTGGTAGAAATACATCAAAGCTGTCAACCAAAATTCCCCTCAGTAATATTGCTTGGCCCCAACCTGAACAGCCCAGGCTGGCCCAAGCTTGTCAGATTTCGGGAGCTAAGCAGGGTCAGCCCTGCCAATGCTCCCTCTAAGCTGTGGAGTCTTGTGAGTAAAAATTTCTACTTTGTGAGCTACTGGCATTAAAGTTGTGAGTGAGACATTTGGCTACTGCATACATTCATTTGCTCTGGAGCCACCCTTCCTGAGCGAAGACAAAAATGTGTGAGTCAGAGGCTAAAAGTGAGCCCGTTTGGTGTAGTGGTTGTGTGTGGATTCCCCACTCCTGCACTTGCACCTGCTGGATGACCTTGGACAAGCCATAGTTCTGACAAGAGCTGTCCTTGAAAGGGCAGTTCTTGAAAGAGCTCTCTCAGCCCCACCTACCTCACAGGGTGTCTCTTGTGGGGAGAGGAAGGGAAAGGAGTTTGTAAGCTGCTCTGAGACTCCTTTGGGTAGTGAGTATATCCAATCTCCTCCTCCTCCTAAAAAACTGTGAGCTAGCTCACACTAACTCAGCTTAGAGGGGACACTTAGTCCTTGGATGGGAGACCACCAAGGAAGTCCAGGGTTGCTATGCAGAGGCAGGCAATGATAAATCATCTCTGTTCATCTCTTACCTTGAACGCCCTATGGGATTGCCATAAATTGGCTACAACCTGACAGCAAGACATGATATGTATATCATACATACATTACACATACATGATGGATAGATGGCATTTCTGCCATGCCTTTTAAAGTTCTCAGCATGCTTCTGCATATATTAGCTCAGCAATACAACAGCCCTGTAGGGTAGACCAGTATTATCGCCACATCCCAGGAAGGTCTGGGGCTGAGAGAGCGGCATCCCACAGGTGGCCTAGGGAGTTTGTGGCAGAGGCCACCAGTAACATAGTGGGGGAAATGTGACCCTCCATTTTCTATGGCTGGGCAATAGATAGCACTCAAGTGTAAGATGAGGCTGCACATGCTGAAGTGGCCACAGACGGAGCCCTGTGCAATAGCACAGTGAGCTATTCTGGCACCCCTGGCTCGAGGGTGGACTGGGGGAGAAGACAAGCCCCGCTACATACCCATGGCGGCGGAATCCTCAGCTTCTCGTTGCCTCCCTCCGCATATACCCCACTGTCCTTTCCCGGACAAAGTGAGAAAAGAGAGCCAGACACTCCCTTTCTGAAGCAGGGAGGGCCAGGCAGCCCGCTGTGACAAGCCAGATGCGCACGCAGGAGAGGGACGGTCCCAGGCCTGGCAAGCAGGTAAAACGGGTTCCTGGCCCAGCCAGGCTGCAGCAAGCCAGGCAGGGGGGCCCAGTAGACTTGCTTGCCCCAGAGAGGCTGGTGCAGCCCAGCACTGGCAGAATGCCAAGCCAAAATGGAGGCTGTGCACACAGGGGGTGGGGGTGGAGGGGAGCACGGCCCAAAGGGGTACAGAAAAGCAGGCAGGGCTTAAGGAAGTGGCAGCACAGCATGTGATGGGGCCATGGACCAATGTAAGGGCCTCTGCATTGCACACAGAAGTTTCAATCCCCGGTATCTCCTGTTAGAAAGGACCCTGGAAAGCCGCTGCCAATCTGAGTATATGATACTGACTGTGATGGACCAAGAGTCTGATTCCGTCTAAAGTGGCTTCATGTGTGCAAAAGTACATGTGTGTGGTGTGTGCTGGAGTATTGGGTTACCAACCTCCAGGTGGGGCCTGGAGACCACCCAGAATTACAACAGCTCTCCAGACTACAGGGATCAGCTCCCCTGAAGACAACGGAAGCTTTGGGCGGTGGGCCCTGCAGAATTACATCCCTACTGCGCTCCCTCCTCTTCTCAAGCCCTGCCCACCCCAGGCTCCACTCCCCCAAATCTCCAGAAATTTCCCAGCCCAGAGTTGGCAGTCCTATGGACAAAAGGCCAAGGAGAATCAAGTCCATACAGCTGCAAACAAGGAAATAAGCTTTTGTCATAGCTGAGAAAGCACACGATGCAGCTGAAGACCTCTGCTCAAGTCTTCGCTCAGGAACTCCCTCTGTGGCCTTTGGCCAGCTGACCCCCCTCCCCCCAATGAATGTGGTGTCCCTGAGATATGGCTGATACTTCTGCTTATGGCACTTGACAAAGTAAGCTAAATGTCCCAGCCCTGAAGAGTGTTCAGTTTAAATGCTGACAAAGGGAGAGGAAATAGAGAAAAGACCGAGGCCAGGATTGGCATTTCCCACGACAGGTGCTGGGGTTCGAGTACCCTTTGGCATTGAAGCCTTTGGCCAGGCAGCTGTGCTTCCTTCATCACACATACCTCAGAGACGACTGTGGCTATGCAGAGGTCAAAGCTCTTTGTGTATGTTCAGAGGTGTTTTTGTCTTGACTGCTGATTTAGAGATTCCAATGGTTGCATCCTTCCATTCCAGAGATTGCAGGCGGAGTCTCCTGGAACAAGCGTAAGCTCCTCACACACTCGGAGACAACACAGGGACCTGAAACCCTTCATGTTACTTCAGACACAAATAGTCTCACAAATCTCGAATGAAATTAGCCATGGTCCTTGGAGAATTGTGTTCTGAAGTGCTTTTGCTGGAGATCCTGTGGCATAGCTGAATTGCCATCCATTCCCCAAAATGGATGCTTTATGATTGGGCATACTGCCACACACTCACTTGGGCATAGCCTTGTTTGGTGCGCGTGTTTGTGCAACAGATAAATAACTGGGGCATGAGCAGGTCTAGGGGAGACGAGATGAGGAAGTTGGGTGGCAGCTCACAACAGTGGCCATGCTTTCATCAGTTGACAATAGGGGCCATTTATTTGGTTTACAGCTGAGGTCAGTGGCCCCTTCTGGCCCGTGAAGCCCTCGTTGGGCACTGAAGTCATTAAATGTTTGCAACGGCCTCCCCTGCTCTCAGTCAATGGGCATAGGAGGAAGGGTTTCCCAGAATGCGTATATTGTCATTTACCTCACTTATACTGTGCCTTTCTCTCCAATGCAGATTGAAAGTGGCTGACCTCCTCCTCCTCTCCTCCACTTTATCTGCAGAACCACCCTGTGAGGTGGAGTTAGGCTGAGTGGGGGGGGGGTGTCACCCAGCCAGCTTCTATGTGCAGAGTGGGCACTCAGACAGGAGTGGACTGGCCACTAAAGTGTGTGGGATGCTTCTTTTTGCGACAGGCGATTGGAAGGTACCCACTTGCCATCCCGCTGCACCAAGAACCAGCATCAACACAGGTTGAGTCTTGCTGTAAACTCTTGAGGTACCCTTCACCTCTACCATCCTCCCCTGTAACATTGTGCAAATACTGGCCTACCTGCCAGGGTTCTTGTTAAGAATTACTGTTGATAATGTCTGTGATGCACCGTGAGCACTTGAAAGGTGTTCTCTAAATGTAATTATGATTCAGCTGTTCTACAAACTATGTTCACAATCTAGAAAGGCAGCGGAAGAGGGCAAGAAGAGGTCTTTCCATCTAGCCACTGCCTGCTTTGATTTCTCCCAATCTGGAAAGAAAGTTGAACTCAGAATGGCTTAGCTAGCCCTGGCACACATTTAGTTAGCCCTGGTCTCAGTCCACCTGCTGAAACCAGTTATCAGCTCTTGAAATTAAAAGATGCTGGTATCTGACAAGACTTCTGCAGGCACAACCCAGCAGATATCGGGGTGGGGGAGATAAACAATGCAGCAGTGGAAGCACAAGCAGACTGAGGTGCCTTTGTTGCCCTGCTCAAAAGCAAGAAAACTAAGCGGGTCTTTAGTTCTTGGACATTTTGGTAACCTGATCAATATGTGAGTCAAGGGGTGCTTTATGAAAGCTAGAGAAGAAGAGTTGGTTTTATACCCCACTCTTCACTACCTGAAGAAGTCTCAGTGTGGCTTACAATCCCCTTCCCTTCCTCTCCCCACAACAGACACCCTGCGAGGTAGGTGGGGCTGAGAGAGCTCGGAGAGAACTGTGACTGACCCAAGGTCACCCAACTGGCTTCATGTGGAGGAATGGGGAATCAAACCCCATTCTCCAGATTACAGTCCGCCGCTCTTAATCACTACACCAAACAGGCTTTGCCTGGGAAAGCAATTCCAGCTCAGCCCTCGGTACATCCTCAAGGACTTCCCAAGCAGAAGCTGCTGGTGGTGGTTCTCAGCCTCAGAGCTCTGTGATTTCCTTGCCAGATGTACAGCAAAAGCCACAGTTGCATGGAGAACATTAACACTCCACACCAGCAGCCCCCATTCCCACTGAATAAAAACTCACCTCCTGCTTCCTGAGACTCTTCCTGAGTCTACTTCTGCTTCCCCATCCCATGAGTAAGGCCTTTCTGGCTGAGATGATGTCAGCTTTCAACTTTGCCTGACCTCGGACAAGTTGAAGTACCTGCTTTATTTTCCCTGACAACAGGGTGATCAAACTGGCCTGCCCAATAGCAGGCTGCAGTGCATGGGAACCTGGATTCTTATTTTTTTCAGCTCAGTATGAAGCAGAGTTAACCTGTTTTTCTGCTTCCTGCTGCTGTAACACAGGAACAGCCACTTCTGCTTCTTATCAGAGAACACAGTAGATTTTACCCACATTTTGTACCACTGGGAAGTCAAAAGTTGAAGACTGTACTCCCTTTGGAACCCCCTTCTAGTTTTTCAGATCCAAGAACTCTGAAAAATGTTAGTTGGCTTTAAAAAGTATGGTTTAAAACCCCTACAAAAAAACCCCTTAGTGACAAAAGCTACCTTCATGCACAAGTGGTTGGGTTTAATCTCAGGTATGATCAGCGAGCCCCGTTCAGCTCCACAGGAGTGGGATACAAACCTATTGTTTAGAACTACAGCACACATTGCTTGCTCTTCTTGGATCAAACTACTCAGAATAACTTCTGATTCTGCTTTATGAAATCCCACTCTTCTTGTGGGGCCTTCTACGAGTGGGGCTTGTGCCAGGTGCTTTCCCAAGTACACAAGTGTTGCCAAACCTGAAATTTTATGTTGTTTCAAGTACTGTTACAGTTTGGACTTGTAAACCTGGTTTTGAATACACAAAGAACTGGATGTTGAGGGGTGTGTGCTCTATTGTTCAATGTCCCAATTTAACCTAGAAACACAATATGCAAAATAACTGCCCTCCCACTTACCAGGAAAAGCAGTTAAGAATAGTGAACCCAGGCGGGTCCTTTTCAATTAAAGGCCTTGCAAGTGTCACGACTTCCCTAACAGCTCTTGAGAACAGAGCAGGAACGTGAAGTGCTGCTCACCCAGTGGTGGGAGCAACACCAGGGGCTTAGTGTTACTCTCAGATGCAGTTCAATGTGGGGGCTCTAACTTTATATACTACACACATCTCCCCTCCCTTGTCCCACTGTTACATTTACAATCACTACTGTCCACTGGAAACATCCACCCAGGGAATGCACTTCTTGAAGCTGCTCCACAGTTCACCAGAAATCCAGCCCAAAGGCATTTTCTACAAGCAACTCGAGACTTTTATTATTTTGGGCAAGAGTTGTGGCTGCTGTTCAGGGCTGGCTTTCAAAAAGGGAGCCACTGCTGTGCTTTTGGTTTAACTTGCTCTGAACGTTCGAAGGCAGGGCAAAGTAAAACTGAAGTGCTAAAATGGCTTGCCATTTGAGGCCAAAATGGCACTGGGGCTGATGAAGCATCAACAGTCCCAGAGATGAATCCCTGAAGAATTGGAGGGCTGCAGCATCACTGGGGCTACTTCATACCCTGCAGACTGGGCAGCCTGCATTTACCCCTTTAAAGTGTGAAGGAAGCACCTGCCTTCCTGCCATCGTGCAGGGCAGAGATCGAGGGCCAAATGCAGCCCCCTGACCATTGCCATCTCTACCTGCATGGAATGTGTCCATCAAACTGCAATGCATGAAGCCACTGTCGAGCAACTGCTCCATTTGGATGAGTCCGACCAAATTCCCCCTGACAGTTCAGCCACAGAGCTCACTGAGCAGCCCATGGAAAGTCACTAATATGAAAAAGGTAGACGTCTTCAGAAATTAAGGCACCTAAAGCTTCTCACACTGGCAGCACCTCCCCTGCAAGGAAGGCCCTGAGATGCCTGAGTAGATAAGACCTAAGGGAGCTGCCAAACAACTTAGCTGCGTACTTCCAGCCACACCTGCAGGCAGCAGGAGCACAGCCGATCTTGATTTTAATTAAATCTGGGAGGGAGAGAAATAGAGTTTCCAGAAGCAAAACAACTGGGCTGTTAGTGTAACATAGCAAAACAAGTTTCTGGGCCTCATGGCTATGAAAATACGCAGCCAGGAGGTGAAGAAATCTCCAGAATTATGGGTGGGCCCCCGAAGGAGTTCTAGAGGTAAAAGAATGAGTCTGCTTCAATACCACCTGGAGTTCTTTGCACGAACACACAGCAAGATATGTAGCCAAAGCAGACTCCATTTTACACACGATCCACAGCTTTTCATAGTACAGAGCTGTGCATTTTATTCAGCAGCAGTCTTAACAGAGACACCAGTATACACCCTCTGCTGTCAGAAGGTAAATGTCGGACATAAAGGCAAAGAAAGAAACCAGAGGTACTCCCTTCCCAGTTCATTTTAATGTAATTTTATTTGCACAATCAAAACAAAAGCTTGCAGGCGTAACTAAGCAAGAACTGCAATGGGTCCCATAAAATGAGCCCAATTCATAGCATAGAGAGGATGCGGCAGGGGGAGAAGCACCACAAAGCCAGATTTTCAAGGGACTGATTTCTCTATGCAGCAACAACATTCGCTGGAGCTGGCTTGGAAGGCCTGGGAGGAAGATTGCCCCCCCCCCATGCCAAAACACCTTTTTTGAGCTCTACAAATTTAAAGCTGAAGATAAAACACAAAAACCAACCACCAGTAACTTGCCATGGCCATCACAGATGTGAGTCAAAATTGCTTTATAAAAAGATTAATAAAAATACTGGAAAAAATTCTCATTTTTCATGCTACAATTTCTGTTATCCTAATATATCCAGAAGTTTCTTAGAAAAACTATGCAACCCTGAAAAGTATTTGAATTCACAATTGGAGGCAAAGAGGGTAAGCGAGAAATCTAGAGTGAAAGGACCTAGATGCTTCTAAGATCAGCCAAGAGCAGTGGGGGGTGGGGTGGGGGTGGGAGGTCTTCTCCAATTTTGTACCACGCCAACTTTCCTTCAAAAAAAGAGAAAAAAGGAACACATAATGGGAACTCCTTAAAAGCGAAAAGGATTCCAAATTCAAGTGGGGGAAGAGTTCCTTTAAAACTAAGAACACGCAGTTTGGTCCCAATGATTTATATGCAGGTGTTTAGTCACATGTGTCGTTCTTTAATATGCAAGAACCACAAAGGCTGTTCTGAAATTAATCATCCATAACGGGCATCGTCTCTATTATATGCAAAGGCTTAAAATAAAGGATTCTATTTTAAAAACTCCACAAACAAGGAAGGAGAGAAAACAAAAAAAACCAGGGAATTTTCCCATCACCATCTTTTTTTTTTCTTTTCCCCCCAGGAAACAAAAATGATTGCCAAGAGTATTGGGAACAGACTTACTCCACGTTGTCCTCCGAGGGTCACACACAAAAAAAAGATTAACAAACAAACACATTCAACTAGTCAATAAGGATCAGTTACAGTTCAGACGGGGGCAGAGGCCATGCGCCCTCCAGAGGCTCCTGCTTCAGGCTCTCAGGACCCTCTTCCCAACTCACGGCTTCTACTCTGCGACCGACTGAAGGGCTTCTTTCTCCTCTCTGGTCTCAGCTCCGCTCTCGTCGTCCTCAATCTCTCCCTCCTCTCCACTAAATTTGTCATGGGCCCATTTGGGGCTGGTGTTTGATTTCCGGTACAGGAAACGGCCCCGCCCACGGGGGAAGATGCCACGGCCCCTGCCTCGGTTTGCCCATTTCTCGCCACCTTCGCCTTCGCGGTCATCATGCTGCAAGGGCAATGGAAAATGAGAGATGGACCAGGAAATGTCAGATAGAACTCTCCCCATTCCTCTGGGGCCCCATCTATTGTTTTATCCCGTCCCCCTCCCACTGCAGTTAGCTGCTGCCTCCAATGACTGCTGAGTGCCCCGCCCCCCATCCTGATAACAAACAAAAGTGGGGAAATATTGTTCCTTGAGTGATGGGACAGTGAAACCAAATGCCACAGATTCCCAGATCTCCTCCAGAGTTTTTAGCTGCCATGGGGAAGGGGCAACTTCCCTGCAAGCATCTCACCCGTTCCAGCCCTTCTCACGACTACTTACCAAGTAGTATTTTTTGCTCTTAGGTGTATACTCAGGGTCCCACTCCTCTTCTCTGGTTCGTTTTTGGAAGTCAGCACTGCCACTGCTGTTGTTATTGTTGCTGTTGCCAGAAAAGGTGCCTCTTCCCCAACCGCGGCCCCTGGCTCGGAACTGCTGCTGAGAGCACCAAGAAGAGGAAGAAAGGGTCAAGGAGGAGGAGGAGACAGCACAGGATGCCCGCAAATGGAACTATTGCTGTTGTAGCGTCTTTTCACCTGCAAACTGAGGTGGGGCAGCCTTGCCTGAGTATCTCCTATTACACGAGAAGGGGCTGAATATATGCCACAGCATTGGTGTGGGGGTACTTCTCGGGACTATGGGGCTGCTTCACACTGAAGACCTGCCAATACCTAAGACTAAGGAGCTTCCAGAAGTGCTTCAGGGATGTCAGAACTCAACTGGTCCAGGGCTGGGATTCCATGTTTTTGTGGTTTTATGGGAAGGTCTCCCCAAACGGGGTGTTTTTAATCAGTGAACAACCACCCAGGCTTTCATGCTAGAAGAACACATGCTATGAAGTGGATGAACACCAACAATGGTGGTGGAAAGTGCCATCAAGTTGCAGCCAACTTATGGCAACCCCACGGATTTTCAAGGAAAGAAATGAGAAGATCTGGTTTGCCACTGTGTGCGCCCACACAGAAATCCTTGGCCGTCTCTCCTATCCAAATTCTAGTCAGAGCTGGCCCTGCTTAGCTTATTGGCCCATCCAGGTCAGGGAACACCAACACCAGGTCAGGGAACACCAACAACAAGATGCCAAAAAGATAGAGATGTAAAATTTCCAGAAATTTTGAAGCTTTAGGAACATAAAATATGACTATGGACATTTTTACTTGGGCATGAAATAATCACAACTAGCATATTAAAAATATAGCGTATCCAAACAATTATTACAAACAGAATACCCACCCACATGCAAAAACAAAACTGAAACCTTTTTATTTTCTTCTGACAATAGCACCTCCTAAAGGAAGAAATGCATCTTGTTCTTGCATTGGAGAGTTCAGCTTGTAACCTAGGACTTGCTTGTCCTCAGTGCACAGAAATCAGATCAATCTGATACCATATATATATATTTTAGAAATGATTTGGAAAATATTTGAACCCCTTGTCTTAAAATATTTAATTCATCATGTTAAAATAAAACGTTTCATAATCAATTTCTTTTCTTTTCTTTTTTCAATTTTTCGGAAAAAAACAAAAAAGGCTTCAGGAAAAAAAACGGGGGGAAAAATGTTTTTTCCCCGAATTTTTCCGGGCCTTCACATCTCTACAAAAAAATTCCTGAACTGATTTATTCTGACAGGAAAGTGTAGGGATTTCACTAAACAGAAGAAGGCAGAGAAGGGAAGAAGGGGGTGGAAGTGGGGAGAGAAATGTGGAGAAATGCAAGCTCCTGCCTTCTCAGTATACTTGAATGCAACCAAGCTTTGCCAGTTAAAAATTTTAATTCACTGTCCTGGAATGAAGGCTGACCACTGAGAAAGTACTTCTTCAAAGGGGGCAACTTACAAAAGTCCCACGAGCTCTGCCCCGCTCGTTTGGGCCAGCAAACTCCTTGGTGCCGAGGCGGGATTTGTCAAACCCGGGGGCAGACTCCTCCCGCTCTTCTGCCTCCTCAGCATATTCCTCAGCTTTGTAAGAGCGTGAGGGTGAGGACTGTGAGGACGAAGAGCTTGACCTGGATCGCTCCCGCACACGCCGGTGCTTCCTGAACCAAAGGGAGAGAGAGAAGCGTTTGTCAGGAGAGGAACATGCTTCTGCTTTTATTCAGATTCTCCTTGCAGTGAGTGGAACCACCACAAAATCCCTCTTGCAAAGGGATCTTTCGCAACAAAAGCTGGGGCACACACACACACGTGCCTGTGCATCCACCTTCTTGTACAAGAGCCCTCACACCTGTTGCCAGCTGCCTCTACATACCGACTCTTTAAATAAAGGCACCTGCTGGTGGTCCTTGAGGGGTGCCCTTCTCTTGCCTTCTCTCTCAGCAGTTTCCCAGAAAGGAGGGGAGAAAGGGGGAGTGAGGAGACAGGGACAAAATGATATAAACTCCCCCCTCCTGGTCCAGCATGGCTTATTGATCTCTGAAGCTCCAGCTGAATCCAGCAACATTACCCATGTCATCTCCCACACCACAATGACAAGATCAAACCAACTGCAGGATAAGACCCCACTTCACTCTCCAGCTCCGAGATCACATCAACATACATGAAACTGCCTCATACTGAATCAGACTCTTGGTCCACCAAGATCAGTATTGTCTACTCAGAATGACACCAGCTCCCCAGGGACTCAGGTAGAGGTCTTTCTGATCCCCGACTGGTGATGACAGGGATTGAACCTGGAGCCACAGCCCCTCCCCAGCCACCTGGACTGACCTCCTTCTCCTTTCCCCCAGCGTTTACAGGAATATCTGTGCTCCACCATGGGTGGCTGAATTGCTAAGTGCAAAGGGGCTGGCTTATAGCTTTGGAAAGGGTGCAAATAAGTACTGTGATCTTCATCCTACATCTGAGTGAGCCCTGGAGTTCTTGAAAGACCATCACCGTTTCCTAGATGGGACAATCAAAGGGGAACGTTCCTTGGAATACAGACGACCCAGTCTCCTCAGACTTCTCCTGCAAGGCACCCTCCACCAAGTGGGGGGATGAATTCTAAGGCAGGTGCTCCCTCCGTGCTGGTCAGCACCTGGACCCAACAGCTCCACGTGAGCAGTGAACCAAGTGTTGGAAGTAAAGGCTACTCAGCATGTCTGGACACTGGGGGGCTCTGTATTTCCCTTGCTCTAGTACCAGACTGTGTGTGACGCCCTCTTTTTGTCTAAGCTGGGAACTTCTCTCTCTCTGGCTTCTCCTTCTCTTTCTATGCCTTTGCTTCCTCTCCTCCTGGCCTTGCAAGAGGCAAGACAATCTCCTGTGCAAGCAAGCCAGGACCAGTGTTCCCTCTAAGCTGAGTTAGTGTGAGCTAGCTCACAGTTTTTTAGCCTCCGGCTCACACATTTTTGTCTTGGCTCAGGAAGGACGGCTCCAGAGCAAACTAATTTATGCAGCAGCCAATCTGCTCGCTCACAACTTTAATGCCAGGAGCTCACAAAGTAGAATTTTTGCTCACAAGACTCCACAGCTTAGAGGAAGCATTGGCCAGGACACACCTAATGGTCTCATACTTGCAAAGATGTGCTGCTGGATTAGCTAGCCACTTGTAATAAGGAATAGTACTTAGTTTAGCCTTCTGTTTTCTTCTTCTGTTATAAAAATGCTTGTGAATGTAAGATTCAATAAAAGTCCTTTACCTGTTGCATTATACTGGCTTGAAGAGTGTTTAACTGCACACAATTCCACACTTTCTTGACTGTACAACCTTGCTATCTTAACCAATACAAAACCCAGTACCAAGTGTGCATCCCACAGCACTCCCCAATCCCCAGAACCCTCAGTTAATGCACCGAGGTTCCACGACAAACTTCCAGGTGTCCCTTGATAGATAAATCAAAGTACAATTGAGTTTCTGAAGGCAGAAAGCCTGAAGCCATTACTTCGCCATAACAGGCTCTTTGCCCATTCAGTCTTGGCATACAAATTAGACCCCTCTGTTTCTCATCTCATATCACAGTGGCTAGAGGAGACAGCTTCCATTATATACAGATGCCTATGACATACAGTGGTCCATGCCACCCTGGCATTAGGAACGACTGAACTGTAGCTGACAGTTTATAATCTCAACTCCTCATCCATAGCCCTGCATGTGCTACTAACAACATGCATGTGGTGCCTCTCTAGAAAGGGATCGCTCCTCTCTTACGTACTTCTTTTTGGACCCTTTGTGAGACCTCTCTGTTTTCTCCGCTGATCTCTCCCGCGAATGACTTGAGGGCCTGGAGTCCACCGATTCTCTCGACTTGCCCCGCTTATCCTTCTCCTTATGTTTTTTACGCCGTTCAATGTCAAGGCGCAGATCAACTGGGTCATCTTTATATTTGCTTTCTGCCTGCAAGAAGAAGAACAGGAGAAAGGCTTACACACGAAGGAATCCGCAGTTCCTGCAAAACCACAACCCATTCCACTTTGTTCAGGACTGAAAAGATTGCAGCTGGGCACACACCATTGCTGTTAACACTGACAGGTTGTGCAAGACAAGGGGAGTCTGTGTCCTCCCTTATTCACTATTCTCTATGACAAATATAGATTAATACTAAACAAAGGCCAAACCAAAGCCTCTTTAGTCTCAAAGGCTGGACAAGCGAGGAATGTTAGACCTCAAAGGAGTAGGATTATAAAATGATGTTCTATTCTTCCACCCTCCTGAAAGATTCTCATTTTCTGCGGGGACTTAACTCAGCAAAATTCCTCACCTCTGCCTGGAAAAAAGAGACCTAACCTCCCTGTGGGAGAGGTGAAACAGCAGTGCCCAACTGGGCTGCAATTATGGAAAGAGAAGGGAAAACATGCAGATCAGCTTCACTATCACTGGCCAGCAGAAGACTGGTGCATACAAAGGGACCAGTGCAGGGGTCGTTTCGTAGAAAAAGAGCTAGGGGAACTCATTAGCATAACTCATTAGCATATGCCACACACCCTGACATCACCAGAAGTGTGTCATAAGGCCACACCCCCCCGCCCCCAACGGTCCCGGCCGCCGCCGGCCTTGCAGCTTCACTGCCGAGCCCCATGAGGGGCCCGGTGGTGGACCTGCAAGGCTGGCGGGAGTGCAAGGAAGCCCCGCAAAGGCCCTCCCTGGCTCCAGGCAGGCAGGAGTGGGGAGAGGCAGGGAGGAAGCAACTTACCCTCCCTCTTCTCCTGCCTCCTCCTGGCTGAACGAGGGCCGGAAGTGGGGCAGCCAGAAGCAGGGGGCGGGGCTTTGTCATGTGCCCCGCCCTCCCTACCTCACCTGGGGGAACTGCGTTCCCCCCCGAAATGACCTCTGGACCAGTGAAGGATGAATGGGGGGAGCCAGTCTTGATTTGTGTGCTCCCCCTTAAATCTCTGCTGGCTATAGGGTTGTCTAGGATGAACCTTGAAGCGACCAGGTATTTTGCACTTGCTCAGTTTCACCTCACAAATTCAGAGATGTGCAGTGGAAGTACAGAGGGCGGTATTTCGAGAGCCAAGAGAATGACAAAAAGGCTATTTCTATTACTAAAGGTGGTGGAGAGAAAGGAATGAAAATGAACTGGCTTCTGGAGAGACCTGGAAACCAAATCTACCTTTTCCTTCACAGATTAGGGGCTGGAACATCACTCCTTCCATCCCCAGTTATTATGATGCTGCTCCCTGTTCTTTGGTGCCCAACCATCAGATACCTTTCCCTGCCTCCAGTGGCTCCTTTTTGCTTTGCCACCTGAGTTGCTTAGAAGCAAGCTTTGACAGCACAATGTTATGCAAAATAAATTATCCAAATTACTTATTTTGTACAACACTTCCTATGATTACCAGATATTTACACAGCACAATGTGCCTGGAGCACTAGCTGAAAACATGGATGTTCTCGGAGATCATTTTAAAGGAACTTTCCCAGAAAAAAAAAAAAGACATGCTCCCAAATCCCCATTCTCCTTTTCTAGTTTATCACTTATTAATTTACACAGGTGGGAAGAAATAACTAAGAACACTGGAAAGTAGTCAGAAGATTCGGTTCTATGAGCAAAAAAACTCGCTGGTGGCACAGTATTTCATGTTCTGTTTCCAAAGTTGTAATTGCTTGCATTGTTACATTATTACAAATCCTCCATGCTTAATTACTACTGTTAACAGTGGATCAGTAGGATCTCTTGATCCATTTCAGGAGCTTTTAAACCCAAGATTAGGTAAGACCTTGGACAACTGGATCAAGAACTAGGAAAGGTTTTAAAGGGTTAGCAGCCCTCTACTGAAGGTTTTACTTACACGCGTCGCTAGAGCACATTTTGGGTCAAAAATAAAGGTTGTTTTCAATGAGAGCAGGAGCGGGATCTTTTTTGCTCCTCTGCCTTCCACACGGGTGAAGGAGAATTCTTTTCTACTCAGAAAACAAAGCTGACTGCTGGCCACCACAGCGGAAACTGATCTGTATCTGAATGGCAGCAGCAAAACTTAAGCCGACATTTTGCTTAGTTCGGTTTCATGTAGAGCTCTTTAGGACCGTACACCTGAAGCATGCACCTCTTTGTGCGTGCCCATATTCATGTGGCCTCTGCACTGCCAACTGGTGCTCAAGGCCCCATCCATTCCAGCAGTCTATTATCCTTCAAAAGTGACAGATGAATTTGGAGAACTGCAAACACAGATGATAGGAAAGCAACAACTTTGGCAGGATTGATTAAAAAAACCTTTGCAACAAACATGTATGAAGGTGAACAGACAATGCTTAAACCCAAGATGTGCCCATATTTTTTATTTCAGCTTTTTAAAATAAAGAATGTATAATCATTTCACTTTTCACAACTGCTTAAAGGATCCAGAAAAAAAATGTAATTCACTGCTGTATTTTTTAAATAAAGTACTGGCAGTCACAGAAAATACATCTGCAGAAAAAATATCTGTTTAAGTAATGGTGCGTTTGGCTCAGAAATGGATTTGATTTTACTTCCCTCTGTTTCTGACATGCATGTCTTTTTTGAAAACATGGTTGGAAATATCACGGGTAATACAAGTGATTTAGTCATACTTACAAGCGGCAAAATATCACAAAAAGTCTCTTCCATCATCAAGGTCACTTGTTTTCCAAAAATCCACTTTTTGTTTCAAGCTCAACCTCAATTGACTTTGGGGTCATTTTTTACCATATTTCTAACCACTTCACAAAGGTTGTTGATACATTTTTTTTAATAAAAATTAACCCTTTGTAGTTCATTTTTAGAATTATGCCCATCCTTGAAAGAAAAACACAAACTTAAGTAGAGAGCAAGTTAAATAAAAATATCACTTTCAAAAAAAAGTTCATGCCCACAGCACGCACACATTATATTCTGCTACTGATCAAAACAGTAGTTCACCTTATAGCCGGTTTCTTTGGAACTTTTGATTTCCTCCTGTGAGAACCCGTGCTTTCTAAAGGAACTCGGAGAAATGTCTATCCTCCTAAAAACAAAGAGACAGAACAAGAAAATGCCACATGAAAACCACTTTTTTGTCATTCAAGTAACATACAAATCAGACATCAAAATCATGCCACAAATGCCCTGACCAGGATAGCCCAGGCAAGCTTGATCTCATCAGATCTCAGAAGCTAAGTAGGGTCGACTCTTGGCAAGTGCTTGGCTGGGAGACCTCCTTGGAATACCAGCAGTCAGGAGGCTTTCTTCAGCCACCTCTCTGAATATCCTCCAGGTCCCCAGCCAGGGTCAGTCATCAGCGGTCACCATGACTTCCAGGTGCACACACACTCACACACACACACATACATATATGAAAAATACAAAAAAATACCCCAAAAAAATCATGCCGCAAACAACAACTGACCAACAATGTTCAGTTGACTCAATGAACAGATTAAAGGGTTCCATACAGGAGGCCAAAGCCTAATGCCTTGGCTCAGCCATTAACCTACCGGGCTGTCCTCAGCAAGCCACTACTGCTGCTTGGCTTTATTTGACCTGGCCAGCCCAGGCTAGCCCAACAGGGTCAGCCCTAGTTAGCACTTGGATGGGCAACCACCGCGGCAGTCCAGAGCTGCTACAGAGAGGCAGGCAATGCCTTGAAAACTCTACAGGGTCACCATACGTCAGATGCAACTTGACGGTACTCTCCCTAAATCACTGTTGTCTCGGGGAGGTTAAAAAAGCCAAGAGCATTCTGGAAATTTAAAAAGTGGCAAGCTATCTGGACCCTTCCCTACCTTGGTGATCATGCCAAGAGCCACCTACCTGTGGATTTCAGGGCTTTTGTTCTTAGCCGATTCCTGCTCTGCTCGTTTCAGGTATTTTGTAAAGCGTTCGTTCAGCGTCATTCCCGAAGACCCAAAGTGGTGCTCTGTTTATTTGAGGTGATGAAACACATCATAGAATTAATACTGCATTTAGACTCTAGGATGAGATTAAAAAATGAATTCTGCATGCACGTCTTCAATAGCTTAGGAAAGCAAATGATGTGAAAAATAAAGTGGGAGAGAAAAAGAAGAAAGGATTCACCTCCTTACTAAGAGATGTAGAGAATCTTTTCTCTTTAAAAACTATGGCTGGACCCCCTGTGCTGTACTACACCCACAAGAACTCTTTCCCCTAATGTAAGAGGTACTCCTAGGCTATGAGAAGGTTTCTCACATGAGGGGGCAGCACTGCTGCTAGAGCAGTAAATCTGCAGGATCCAGTCCTAGTCTTCTAACCCACCTAAAGCTAAACACCCAATGCGCCATTCTTCTCTCCCATGTGTATCCTGTTCCTAGTGGCCACTTGGTTTAGGTGAGTGACACTTCATATTTATTTTTTAAAAATCACTCTGTTTGGGTGATGGCACTTGTGAGATGGATGCCAAAAAGAAAGGAGCAAATGCTATGTTCTTTCTTACTAACTAGAGTACTGCATTTAGCTAACAGCTCAGTTTAGGAATGGCTAATTTTTCTGCACTAGAGCACCACCATCTTCTCCAGACACTGGTTGGAGGCCAGAGTGTACTTTGCCCCACAAATTGGCCTCTTCATGAGTAGTCAGGCTTTATAACAGTCAGTGTCATCAATAATGGCTTTGGGATTCCAGAGCACATCCCATTCAGATGTGGCTGCAGCAGTGCATACAAACCTCCCCAAAGGAGCTATGCCACTAAAGCGCTGGCTCTTTGGCAACTTAATACATTTTGCTTTAAATTCCTTCTGGCCTCTGCATGCAAGCAGCTATTGCTCCCCCACTCCCAGTACAGGTTGCAAATGCAAATATATCAGAAAAATAAAAGTGCAAGATGACAGTTTCAACTTTGAGATTTTTTTTACTCCTCCTGCTCTTACCTGCAAAAACCTTTACAACTGCTGACACTGCCAGATGTGCACTAGTCACAGTGCAGAAGTTCCATGAAAAGGAGGAGCCCATTAGAGATGAGCAGGGTGCCTTCCCATGTGTTCACCAAGTTGCACCCCCTTCTACAGATTAATGGCAACACGGCTGTTCTGGGGACAGACTTGCCCACCAAGCCAGCCCCACAATCACCAGATGCATCTGTAGCAACTCACCTTTTACATGATGTACAATAGTAACTATGTGCTGGGCAAAGAGCTCTGAGGGACTCCGCTGAGATTGGGCTGACTGGATGTGGTGAAAGATCGAGCGGAACTCCTGCTCTTTTTTGTTGCTGTGCACCAGATCACGACACAGCTTGCGCTCCTGAGCCAAAATTCCACTTGGGCTGGTGAGGAAACAGGCACACAGACACAGGTTAGAGAAGTCTGGCCACAATAAAGGCAATTTAATCAGCAGCTGCCAGTAATACAATGCACACATTGTATGTTTTATGTTGCCATAAAAGTTAACTGGTTGTGCTTCTACCAAGGTCTTTGTAAGCACTATTTCTGCATCACACAATCACCTGTAGGAAGGTTGTTTGATAGACGGTCCTGTGACAGGGGAATCATGGCTGATAATCCATGGGGGGAGCGCCAGATAAAGACAGCCTCAAATGTTGAGTTACTTGGCATGCAACCTTTTTGACTCATAAGAGACTTACTGGTAACAGTGCTACTACTGGAGCTACCACATGCTATTTTATGACAGAGCCCCCATCCCAGTACTGTGCAGGAGTAATAATCTTGGGGATTTCTTGGCACATTCCTGTTTTAGATCTTATGACAAATATTCGGATTTAAGTGGTATAGTATTTTCTGTTCACAATCTCTTTCAAGCAGTGAACTAAAAATATTTTGAAAAGCTCACTCCTTATAGGAGCAAGAATGTCATTTATGCAAATGGAATCTGGCAGCTGTAGAGGAAAGACAAAGGCTCTCATAAATCACAGCCAATGAACAGAAGAGTAAAACCAAATATGGCTCAACAAAAGTTCCTCTGGTCCAACATTTAATGTATTACATACAGATTTTACATTTTAGCCAAGGAGCTAATAGAGGCACATCTGCATTACCTTTCACACATCCTGATTTAGAGTAAAAATCCGATCAGCTGAGTTGAAAAGATTGAACTCCAACCATTTTTGCAAAAAGGTATTATTTTCTGGATCTGATCTCTTGTGTTTTGTAACTACTGCATGATTATGGTCATGATTTGTGTTTAAAAATCTGGAAAGATTGGTTCCATCACAATACAGACATTTCACTATCAGCAGGTTCATTTACTGACCAAATTAATTATCTGAAGTGCCATTAACAAAAAGAATCTAAGAATTCTTGATAGTTTCACCTGCTGATACACAACTCAAGAGTGATATCTGCCTGGTGACACTTTACATGGCTGGTTTTACATAGAAATTGGAGACTTCAAGTATTTCCAGGAAAAATTTCTCCCACTCCTGACATACTGTAATAGAAAGTAAATGGAACTCTCTCCCCCACTCTCAGGTATCTGTGATTTTCTGCTCTTCCTTCTGGGATTGTTATATTTAAGCCTCTCTCTCTGCAGCCTATTCAGTTTCATGACACCTACTTTGATTTTGGATCTTAAGATTGTCACATTTCTAGCAACAGAGGTATGGTTCAATTTGATTTCTGAACACATTCCTATGATTCATTTTTTTTACAAAGGGTTACTTGTCTATTCACTTTAGAGGTCCACCCCAGTACAAAGTGGTTTGCCCACTTTGGTTCTCCTTCCATCTTTTTGCCATCCATTCCACTGCAAAGACAAAAGATGCTGAGCCTCTCACCGTGCAAGATCCTCATCGAAAGAATCCATCCGGAGATTAACTTGAGTCTCACGAGTAATTGAAAAGGAGGACTTCCCAGTAGCTAGGCCATCTCCCCGACCACCTGCCTTCTCTCTACCCTCTGAGGCCTTTCTCGGAGGAGGAGAGGCAGCACCTTTTTCCTGGCCAGCCTTGTAAGTGGTGACTCGGAAATTCTTCTCTGGAACAAAGCCTCTGTGCCCAGCCTCTGCTCTCTTGGCAGCCTGCCTGTCTTCTTTCTTGGACTGCTCGGCATAGGAGTCCTCCTCCATCTCTTCCGCTTTCCTCTGTTTCTCTTTGGCTGCAGGCAAAAATACCAGGCCTTCCCATTTGCCCGCTCGATCTTCCTCCTGGTTTTTACTGGAGGCAGACACCGTCTTAGACAGAAACTTGGGCTCATCATCCTCATCTTCATCAAAGTTGGGATCCTTTCGCCCTTTGCCCTTCATTTTTTTGTCTGGCTCATCTGCCTCATCTTTGCCATAGTGGCTCTCCTTGTGGAACTCGGCCATCTTTTTTTCAAAGTCATCCCGGAGCTTATAGCGCTTTGGGGACTGACTTCCACGATAGACCTTCTCGGTATCAGCTTTAGGAGCATATGGATCCAGTTTTGCTTTACCATCTGCTAATCCCATCTCAGAGAAACTTCCCTTCTCCTTCATTTTCTCCTTTTCCACACTCATCAGTTTCTGCTCTTTATCTTTCCCATTCTCAGACTTTTGCTCTTCCAAGTACCTATTTTACAGAGACAGAATACACACAGGTTAGGAACTATGAAAGCTGATTGATCAGAACTGTGGGAAGGCACCTTGTGTCACTAATAAAGTTACTACTTTGTTTAGCTTCTTTCATCTGTGAATGCTTGGATACAAAGATATCTGTTCACAACAGGTCGTGTAAGGTGGATGTACAGAACTTAAGTACTGCCAATAAAATGGAATTGCAACTTGAGCAAAGAACCTATTTCCACAGCTAGAAGGGGAAGGAAATATGCAAAAGGTCTTACCCCACCTGCGTGTTCACTTACAAACCTGTTTGTGGAGAATTAACCCATCAATATTTTCACCTTGGACTGCTGTGCTTTTTTAAGTAACACACATTGGAAATTAAAGCCTCAAAAGCTACTTCAAATTTTGGAGGCAAGTCTCCTAGGGAAGCTAGGAATAATTCAAAACACAAATAGAAGCAAAAAGGTTAACGGGGAAAATATTTCATTGGGTAGGAGGAACACGAAAGAGCAGCAACCTTGTTAAGCTTGGCAAATCACCAGCTAAACTGCAGGATGCCTAAACTACCATGCGAGGGGGAGGGGGGAGTTAATGGCAATTCAAGGTGGATTTCAAAAGCACACTGGGGTGATGGTGAATGACATCACAAATTTAAGAGTAAAAAAATCTGCAAAGTGAGAATGAATATCCTTCTGAAATCAGATTTTGAAGGACCTGGGATCAACTAAAAAAAATTATGAAAAGCAAAGCTATATTTCCCTACCAAGTTAATGGTTTTATTGCCTGTTTTTCCTGAACTCTGAGCTTGGGAAAACAAATAATAAAGTTAAAGCAATACTACTGCCCAGAGCACATGTACCAGTTGCCACCTCAGTGGCTGTGTGCTGCTTAATTTTTGCTGGATATGCAGGCTAGCTTTTGCACAGCTGTCACCAGCATTTGCCAGGAGTTGAGCTCATGGGTTGATTCCAAAGGAGGGCAAAAATCCTGTGCATTCTTTCCAGAGCCTCATCAAGCATTTCTAAAATTAAGACTGGAAACTCTTCTGCTCCTAAAACATGATGCTGATGGTGCCTGGAAATCTGACTTTGTTTAAAAAAGCAGTCCTGTACCCTGGAAGTTAGAAGGCAACACCAGAAAATCTGAGATGTACATTTTTCTTCTATTTCCTCTACTTCTGAAGAAGTCTGAGGAAACATCTGTGCACTATGGATCTAAAAAGTGCACCAGGTACACAAGAAGCCCTAAGCCCCATTTGACCTGCAGAAATTAAAGAGGTTTCCTCCTCTAAGAAGGCAACAGCTGTCATTCTGGGACAGAGCAACACTGTTCTATCTATCTATTCTCACCTACAGAACAAGAGGGTGAGTTCTGACCCCATTCACTCCCACCCTCTCTGTAAATAAGCCTGGACATTTGGCTGCCATGATATAGAGCCATCACTAATCTCACAAGCAGAAGAAAATTTGAGTCCAGTGGCACCTTTAAGACCAACAAAAAATATTTATTCAAGGTATAAGCTTCCATGCACACGCACGCTTCTTCAGATCACTTTGTTGGTCCTTAAAGGTGCCACTGGACTCAAACGCTGTTCTGCTGCTTCAAACCAACACGGCTACCCCACCTGAATCTAACCTTACAAGTATTTTTCTAACCCTTTTCAAAGTCCATTATACTGATGACAATTATGGGCAAGGCTCTATGTTGATTTCAGCAGCAGGAAGTCATGTACATTTCTTAGGAAGATATCCTCACTTCATACTACAGTACTAACAAAAAATTATATACAAAACTGAAAAAAATAAATGGAAAGGATTGTTATTTCTGAAGCTGTATTGCCCAGTCCTCATTCTGTTGCTTCTATGAATGAAATCAGATCTGAACGGGAGTGGCACTTTTTCAGTGGCGCCACCTGTTTCTGGGGAAGCCCAGTAAGCTACTCAACCATCTGCCTTCAGCCATTTGGTTTAAATGTTATTTGCCAAGGCTTTTAAAATTATGTTAATAAGTTATTCCTGTCTTACCAAGCTTTTCAGACTTTAAAAATACAATTTTAATTTTTTATTGTAATAGAGTTTATATCATTATGCATGCCGTCTTCATCAATCTGCCATTTGATGAGAAGCCTAGAAATGCCTTAGGTAATCAAAATCCCATAGAAGTTAAGCCCAAATAGCCAACCATATCCTGTTAAAATATTTAACTGCTCTTACTGAAGTTACTTCACTGTTTCCGTAACAGATGTCCCAAACTTTTTGATTAACCTAAAGTTTAGTTTAAATAACTTAGGCTTAGCATAACCACAAACCTAGCTAGACCAAAGGGCCGGAAAGGCAAGCAAACATTCAATAAATTTAAACAGGAGGAATCAAGACAGCTTGCCTCTTGGAGAAGGCTGACCCCATTTCCTCCTTCTGAGATGCCCCATAAATGGAACCAATTGTTGTGGGGCTTTTGCACACGGGGCTCTTCCTCGTTGGACTCAGGCCTGCTAAGTTATGCTCAAACTGATGTGAGCCTGCCTGAAAGGAGCTGCTGCTCTGCAGAGTCGAGCCCATCTGGGAAGGGTTAGATGATGTTGGGCTGGGCTTCTGAAGCGGACTCGGCCTGGGGGACCGGCGCCTCACCACGACAGACTGCAGGGGGCTCTTTAATGCTGGGCTGCGCTCTTTTGGACTCATCTCTGTCACCGAGGCCCTTGAGGCTGAGCTTGTGCCGTAAGTGCCCACTTCTTGCCAAGGCTTTGACCCCTCTGAGGATTTGGCATCCTGGGCAGTTCCTCCGGAGAAAGGCTGTTCCTTGGTGTCATCTCCTTGGCTGTCTCCAGCACCCTGAGATCCTCGTGCATCTTTGGAAGAGGACTTCCTCTCCTTTACAGATCGACGTTTGGAGGATTCAGCTCTGCTGTGATTAGAGGAGGACCGAGATGAAGACGACCTCCTTGACCTATCAGATGAAGACTTGTCAGAATTTCTAGAATGGCTTCTAGATCTTGGTGATGGAGACCTTCTCTTGGGTGACCGTGACCGTGAACGGCCCCTACGAGGGCTATAAGCTTGGCGGTAGTTTTGCCAGTTGGACCTGTAATTTCCATAGCCACCTCGATTATACTGGCCCCATGGGTAGAATCCTCTATTCCTTCCACGGAAGTAATATGGCCTCCGATACCCTCTATTATGCCCTCGGAAATCCCGATTCTGGTACACTCGTGGATGGTTTCTCTCCCTGTTGTGAGATGGAGAATATGACCTCGAACGGGACCTAGAACTAAGAAAAAGAAAAGGTATTTGAAACGACTATATCTAGTATTGCAGCATTCTGATTGAAAAATAATAATGTGCACCTTTTTGCGTGCATTACTCCCCTCTGCCCATCTTCAAGTTTGGTATATATCACAATGACATTTTCCCTCCTATACTCCAAGGGCATCCCAGGTAATGCAGATGGACAAAAGGTACTACTCCTGCTGAGACTGGAATTTACCTAGAAGACTGATGTTTGGGCACCTAGGCGTACACCTCCAAAACACCACCCCCAAAGCACTCACCTTCCAGAGATACTGCACCAGAAGACGAATCACACAGAACCCACCAGTATCTTAACCTATGCTAATTAGTGAAAGCCATCCTTCACAGATAAAACTTATGGTTATCACAAAAAAATGGGGTTTCAAGGGAAAGATCTCCCAACAAGAAAAAAATAGGTTTAAGACAGGAAACGGAGAGATCTAATCAAGCACTATTTTTGCTTCCTGAAAGGGAGGTAAACAGCCAAGAACTTTAGAACTTTCCATCAATAAAATAACTCCTTTTAAGACAGAAGAAATTTACCCCTAGTTTTTAGCAAAAGAAAGCAAGGCCAGAGCACACCCTACAAGAAGCATGGGCATAAATATCAAGCACACAAAGGGTATTCTGTACATGACAGCTACAAGATGAAGCTCCGTGGGAAAAATCTCTCTGGTGGAAAACAAGCTAACAATCTGAACAACACTATTAAATACCCCACTGACAGGGCAAGGATTAATTTCCATAGACTAAATACTACGAAGTGTTTTGCACAATACAGAAGAAACCTGATTAATTCAAATGGACCATTAATATGACTAGGTGTAAGATTTTAATCCTAAAGAGGAGCTAAATGGATCATATAAAAATGCAATTTGAGAGAATGGAATGGGAAAGAGGAGAGTTTCCATATGCTAAATAGATCCTTTTTAAAAATCTCAAACAAAAGCAAGCTTTAGAACAGTAAACGTAATGTTTGCAAGAACCAGAAATGGTTAGTACAAATCTGCACAAGAGAAGTTGCTGCCTTGTCTCCTGCACTAACGCAGTCTCTTTTGCTGAGAGGAAGAAAGGTAAGCAACTCACCTCAGGTACTGTTTCATTCGCAAACAGTTTCAGCAACCTAAGATGGAACAGACATGCATACAAGCCTGGTGCAGGTGGTGAAAATGAGCCAATTAAGATGTGTTCAGAAAGCACTAAACAGTATGTGCAAGAGCTGGTCCCCAGGTGGCTACTGTATTGCCTTACCAATTACTACCGAGGGACTTGCTCCTTCCAAAAGCCATTCTACCACTTTAGAGGCACAGAACTTGAAAAATTACCCTTCAAAAAACTGTGAAGACCTTTCATGAGAAATCATTTGAAAAGACACAGAACATGAAGTGTAGTGGACACTGCAGACAGGTGGAGACTGGGGTGCTTTTTTCCAAAGACTTCTGTTGGCCTATGTAGTTTTCAGCCACAACACTAACCTTGTATCTTAAGTTCACAAACCACGCACTGCGGATGGAATGAAAGAGACAGGCTACTTGCCAACTCCTACCCTCTCAGGATCTAACTAGGTTTGAAACAGAGTTAAGGGGAAGCTCCCAGAAAAGCCATTCTCAGTCTCCCAATCCAAGCACCTAAAAGCAACTGCTATTTCTTCCTGCTACAAAACCCACCTCTGCCAGGGTGCTAAGCTCATGCCAAATGATTTGTATGCACCAGTCTCTTCCATTTTGCTTCCTAGCCAAGACTCACAAAACCAAGGCCACACCCATAGCTGACCCTTGCCAGGGACATTTTGCACACCACGCTGACACTCCATTTACCACAGTTCCCCTGAACGCAGCTGGACATCCCCAACTTGTTGTAAAGAGATATCTTGTCTTTCAGCTCCTCTCCTCCATCTGGCTTTGTCTTCTCCTACAACTGCCCCCCTCCCATAGTATTTTGCTGTTTTTCTGTACCTTGTTCAAAAACCATGCAATATTAACAGTAGCTCTTGCGCTTCCAGCCCAGCAGAGTTCAGTCTTTCCCTTTCCCTTTACAGTTATTTCAGCTAAACAAAATGAGTGTTAATTTTTTAGAACCCTCAAATTGTAGTTAAAGTGTTCTTGAAAAGTAAACCAGCATCATAAATAGACATGTGAGGTTTCAATTTGCAAGATGTGCCAGAAAACTGCTCCATGGGGATTATAAAGAACAACTCGGCTAAGTGAATCCAGGTTTAAGGAATAACTGGAACCACATTAAAAATTAATTATTTCTCCCAAGTTTCAATAGCAAGGATATTCATGAGACACAGAAAATTCATATACCAGCTTCGCCATATCATTTTCTACTTTTATCAGAAGTGGAAGGATAAGGAATTTAGGTTAGATATGACAGCTCTGAACTTGAACACAGACTCCTCATCTGCTTACCGAAGCACAGGGCAAGAAATACCTGTCTAATATCCCTTCAGAGTAACTATTCACCTTGCTACTATAATTTACAGCATTCAACAGTCACAAGAATGCCAGAAACTGGCCAGCCACTCAGATCCCCTGCCGACAACCAAATCAAAAAGAAAGCCAACTACTGAAAAAACTTTCCCAAGGAATCTAAAATAGGAGGTAGGGTTAAAAAGCTACTCTTGACATGGCTGAGCAACAGCCATTTTGAGGGAAAGGTTATAAAAATAGAATGAGCTGGCAGACAACAAAAGCAGTAACTTGAGATGGCAGAATATTTAAAATAATCTGGAATCCAACAAGGGGCTTTCTACAGGACAGCTCCAGTTTGCGCACAAGTAAATGAAAGACCCTCAGAACACTATTAGATGCAACCAGCAGCACTTACCTGAGCCTGCGTTTCCTTGACCGTGAAAGAGACCGGGACCGAGACCGAGACTTTGAGAAAGACCTGGACCGAGACCGTGATCCAGATCTTGAACGAGAAGAACGAGATCCTGATTTTGATTTATTTGTTTTTGACATCTCTGCTACCTCCTTGGCTTAAGCCTGTCAACACAAAAGGAAAGATAAACAAAAAGGTCTATCACACTCAAGCTTCTTCACTTGGCTGTTCTAAGTTTAAGAACAGTACATTTATCTTCCCAAAAACAAAACAAAACAAATCCATTAACTATTTAAATAGAATGTTAATTTACTACTTGTGTGCTCTTTTACTACAGAAAAAATTCACTCTTCTTACTGCCCATATATGTAAAGCCATTTAGAGTCTAACCACAAAATGCGAGTTTGTCCAAGCTTCTTGAAGCCTTCCCATATGATTTGAAGAAACAGACACAAAATTCATGGTCTGCCACAGCTGAATCTTCCCCACATAGATGAATGTACACTTAAACGCTACCTCTAAGGATGAGGTATTGGCTCTGTGAAAAGCCCTGGTGCTGGTAAACCAAGTTATACACTTGTCATAATCAAGCAGCCACTAGGGACTCCTGTTGCAGCCAAAATAAAATCGGGAGTCCTTCCAAGTA
>NW_015170280.1:46954-55621 GCF_001447785.1 Gekko japonicus
AGAATCATATTTCTTTGAAGAATCATATTTTGCACAGGCAGAATGTAGCAAAGTTACCTGGAACAAAAACCCAATCCTTCTAGCAACTAATCTGGCCAAAAAACACAAAGTCATCAATGTCCCAGGTATAACCCAGCAGAGAATGACTAAGCTCCTCAAAAGACCGATTTCATGAGTCCTGTTTTACACTTGGGCTACTTGGAAAAATCTCAAGCAATCACTTTCAATAGAACAAGTAGCCTGTGGCTGCAAAGAAGAGCAAAACAGCACACTGCTGCAAATGAGCTGCAACATCTATTATTCCACAGACAAAAGTCTCCTGGTTATTCAAGAATAAGCAAAACTTCTTATTGATAGTTTAACTTGCAAACAGAATACAAAGCACACCTAAAATCCATATGAAAAGCACAAAACTCATCTCCCCACACCCACCCCAGACACAGTTCTAATTCAGGTTAGCAAATGAAAAAGAAAAACCAGTTCCCTTGCATGCCCGGCCCATTTCTGAAATGGAACAGGGAAGGCACATACCTCAAGTAATCCTCAGTGAAGGCCATGAAAGCTCCCCCCTCCCCCCCCCCCAGATTTCTGCCAGGGCTGTGCTGCAAACCTAACTCTATAAAGCTAACACCTGGCTTGGCTCATCACTTTCACTGTACAAAGAGCAAATTGGAGCTCAAGTTCTATGCAGTTAAGCATACACTGACTTAATTCCTCGGAGTGATCCCCTTAAACCATAAATTCTTTTGCTTCTCTGGAGGCAAGGAAAAATCAGGAGGTTTATACCTGTATCACGGTGGTTCTCCCACACACTCCCATACACATCCGTAGCAATTATAAGGAGCGAAGCAACACCACGACTGGGATTTCCAGACACTATGTTGTCAAGGGTTAAACCTTCATTCTCCTCCCACTCCTGCACAAGTGCTGGAGTCAGCTATATTCTGAAGCCCTAACACTCACCCAGCAGGATACAAATGTGAGGAAGATAAAAAAAGATAATCTAAATAGGTTCCAAAGATAATTTTTGTTGTTTAAAATTCTAAAAATACACATCAGGAGCAGGGGTCAGGTCTAACTGGACATTTGCCAGAAAAAATAATTTAAGCTGGTTCCACACAACATCATCCCTAATTGTTCACTTTCCGTGTTTTTACTCCCCTTGCTGCAACTTCCCAAATATAGTTTGCCACAATCTTTTTCAAAAGATCAAAGTGTGCTTTTTATGCTGTGTGGATGGGAAGGTGCATATTTTTGCAGATCCCATGAACACTGACAGCACTTTCCTTCCTCGGCTCCCACCCGCCATGGCCACCAATTCCCTCCCCACCACCAGAAGGTTTTTTCATGTTGTTTTTAATTGCCAACTGACATATCACTAAAGGGGTATAACAATCTTTTTACTAGTTTCTTTGAATTTCCAGCTTTCATTTTTAAAAAACCCTATATCTCTAACCCTTTTTATTTTGGAGATATGCTTTCCCCTACTGCAACAAAACAAGCTTTTTTTCCCCCTAAGAAAGCTGGGAATTCAGAGAAACCACCAGAAAGATTATTACAACACTTAGTGATATATAAACTGGTGGAGTTTTTTAAGCCTGAAAAAGGTCTGGAGGGGGGGCAGAATTGCAGCCAGGTAAGGAATGTGCAGGGAAAACTTCCATGTGGATGTTTGCATTCCCAGCAGCGATGAGCACTACACAGAAAATCACTGCCATGCAGAAAGAACCTTACATCCTTGCCATTTGAGTTAATGTTCACTTTAAATTCTGTACATAGGAAAAGATTCCCAAGAACAACTGTCATGTGGAGCACCTATGACAAACTGATTGTGGCTGAAAGCTTGTTTGACCTGGGAGTGCCCTCATGGAAACCCAGTACTTCATCTTTCTTTATAAGGATTAGACATTCCCCCCAACAATTGCATGGTGAAGATGCGTTCACCATCTCCTCTTCTGCTAAAGAGACAAAGATTGCAAAAATGAAACCACTAAAAGAACACTTCAGGGCACATACTGAAAATGGAGCTCCCTATTCTGTTCAAAATGGCTGATTAAGAGTTTAGCTACAGCTCTTCAAACAACTCTGCAAAATGCAGATTACCCAGTTTACAGGGAATTCCAAATGGTTCTTTGTCCATTAATATAATCGCCTGTTCTTTAGTTTCTACTACCTTCCTCCCTCTCAGGCCACAGCCTCCTTCAGATTTATATCCTCACTCCAGTTGTTACTAAAACCTCTCTACTCTGCAACAGCAATACATCCAAAGGTATTGCTGAGACTACTCAAAGTGCAGTTGTTGACTTCAGTAACCTTTTGGCCAACTTGGCCACAGCAGAGCTAAGGTTGTAGGTTTCTCCCTGTCACAAAGTGAGACAACTAAGGGCATTCTTCATCTGCTGCACCCCCCCATGAGTAACTTGAGACAACCCACATCCATGAAGTGATGCAGCTGACATAAAAGAGTGGCTCAGAGTGTAAGCGCTGAGGCCCTGGATTCAAATTTCACCTCAGTCTACCAATTCACTATATGGCCATCAAGAAGCCATTATTCTCTAAATCTCAGCCCCCAATCATTTGTTATATGATAAAAGTATTAACCTACCTTACCATGCTGATGTGAATACAACTGGGCTAGCCTAACAGACTTCCTGCAGATTTCTCTCATGTTTTCATACCATGGCTAGATTATTAACCATTTCCAAATGTTCCAAGAAATATGACTGAGTTTACCCATAGTTATGCATACCAGCATCCAATACTTTATTGCTTAGCTATGCAGTACTTTTTAACAAAACTGACTTTATAGCACCATCAATACAGCCAACATGTTTCAGGAAGTGATACTCTTGTTCTATTTATGATATGCTTATGAAAAATCAAACATAACAAGAAGGAAATTTGGAAGATGAATGCCTAAGTACAGGATGTAAAAACTACTAAGAATAGTGACTAGGGGTAAGCACACAAAAAAAATCTGTATTTTTTGGGTTTGGGTGCATTGAACCAAAAAATAAATAAATCACTATTTCCCAATATTCCCGAATCCCAATATCGATATTTGGGAAATAATCTGGGAAATAATCAGGATTGTCAATTTTTTGGCTCAGCATTCAAAGGGACCATCTCTTTAAATGTGTTTTGCGAGCTGCAGCACAAGTGAACCTAGAAGGTTCACCCTTCCGGGTTTGCTCATCCAGTGGCTTGCAAAATGCATTTGAAGGGACCGTCCCTCCAAGTTGTGTCCAGACTGGCGGGGGGAGGAGATCCTAGAGTCAGTCCAATGTTCAAAAGGGGAGGGACTGTGTAAAGCACACACACACACACACGCAAGCTAGAGGCATCAAACTGGCAGTGGACCTCTTTGGGATGTCCCTCTCTCTCCAAGTTGTGTGTAGATTGGCTTTGGGGAGCAGGAAGATCCTAGGGTCCCTGTGCAAAAGGAGAGGGAGTGTGTTGAATGCCCCCCCCCTGCAAGCTAGAGGCATCAAACTGGCAGTGGACTTCCCTGGGATGCCCCTCTACCTGCCCTCCAAGTTGTGTGACGATTGGCTGGGGGGGGGGGGAGATCCCAGGGTCCACATGCAAAAGGGAAGGGAGTGTGTCAAACTGCCCTCCTGCAAGCTAGAGGCATTAAACTGGCACCTGACCTAGCGGCAGCTTGCAAAATGCATTTAAAGAGACGGTCCCTTCAAATGCATTAGGATTCTCTTGCCCCGTGGTTTAAACTGTGAGCAAGGAGACGCTGGGCCCAGGATCTGTGTGTGGAGAAAGGTTTCTTCCCACCACACGCAAACCTGGCTGGGAGGCTTCTCCTGCCCCACAGTTTAAACCGTGGGCCTGGAGAAGCTGAAATTGATATTGCTGTGCCAAGCTGAATAAAAGCCAAGTAATACCAGGTTTTATTGGGATTCTCTATATCAGTAGCTGATTACAGATGACAGAATTAGATTCGGCTTAGGAAACACCCCAAAAACACCAGCTTGATAAATACCAAGTGTTACACCCCTAATAGTGACACAGCATGTCAAAATTTTAGAAAGGAAACTTGCTGTAAACATTACTGTCATAGCATAATGGACTCTCTTCCTTGGAAATATCAAGTAATTTCACAACGTAGGTTTATGCTTCATAAGTAATCAAAAATGGAAACAGAAAACACAGAAATTTCAGAGGAGTTTTAAGAAAATCCAAAGTTAACTGTATTGTGAACATGTCACATAGAAACAGAACCCGTTCCATAAGATACTAAAAATGGCATCAGTACAGCATGAAAATGCTAGAATTATACTTTTTATGGAAATGAGGCAAAGTACACTCAAGTTCTTTTTGCCACTGATGCTAAGGTGATGCTCTGCAGCAAGCCTACCTTTCTTTGATAGTTTCTCCGTCTTCACACAACACAGTTGTTGCTTAGAACACTTTCCTCAGACTTGTGGAATCAAAAAGTTCTGCAAGACAAAAGGAATAGCTTGTTTTATTCAAAAATACCACCCCTTTGTATTTCACCCTTGCCTTTTCAGGGGGATATGTATAATTGTATCAAGCAATTCCCACAGCAACAGAATTTCAGATACTACATTTATACCCTGCCTTTCTTCCCAGTGTGGACTCAAAGGAGCTTACATCATTTTCTTCCATTCATCTTCACAACAACCCTATGAGGCAGGTTAGGCTGAGTTTGCGTGACTGGACCAAGGCCACCCAGAAAGATTCCATGGAAGAATGAGGATCTCAACCTGGATCACCAGACCCTAGTCTGTAACTCTAACCACTATATCACACTGTGTTTCATGGGATGCCTGCTGTTGAAGAGTAGCAAGCAGCTGATCCCAGGTGAGTCATGCAAGTTGCATGGTAACAAGTCAATACTGCAGTGGCTGCCTGCCAGGTTTGGTTCCAGTAAGTCTTCACTCAAAGGCCAAAATAGCCCTGAAAATTGCACTGCCCCTTCACTGCCTTTTACTGGAAGAAACAGAGGCTTGAAGGCTGGCAAGTTGTGGGTGCCCAGCAATGCCCATAACAGCTACTGTTTCTTAAAACTACAGGCACTGGACTATTATTTGAGGGTGGTTTTAAATCCCTATGTATTTTCTATTTTAAGATTTCAGATTTTTTCTACAGACCTAGGGCTTTCCTCAGGATTGTAGAAAGATCTATCTTATCTGTTCACGGCTCCAGTCCCTGGACTTAAGCATCCACAGATTTGGTCATATCTTGACCAAAGAGAGAGCTATAAATTGTTGCATCCTATACTATCTTAGCCCACATCACTCATTCCAAAAGAAAACTATGTATTTTATAGGCTTTTTTCTTAATTACTCTCCAAAATTTCCTAGAAGAGTCCTTAGACACACACCCCTCCAAATCTCTAAAGCAGAGTTAATCAAAAATCTTACAGCAAAGTGCTGGTCCTCCAAATAAAAAGTATAGAATGTTACCATTTCAGAAGCACATGAAAAAATGTGCTGCTTCTTATCATAGGTAGGAGCGAGTGTATACAAATACCAGTCATCTTTCACATACACCTACTATCTAAACAACTTAGCCTTCCCATTTCTATTATGAAGCAACTGCCATTTTGGATATTATCTGAAGTGCCTTCCTGAACTACCAGTGGGGGGGGGGGGGGGGGGGGGAGTGCACCCTGAAAAGATAGGCACTAATCTGAGAAGGCCAAATTATCAGGACAAAGTTACTAACAAGAAAGAATGCTAGAGCTGAAAGGTCAATAAATTAATCCCTTTTTTCCCATCCACCATCACAGCACGCCACAAAAAACAAGCAGCTACACAGCAGAAAACACAGCAGGCAGGCAAAATGGTTCCAAATAACTAACACAAGTCAGCCAAGCTCAGGGACACTAACCGGGGGAAGGAAGTTCCCAAGAGAACAGCCAGATCAAAGCATCAAATTAGAAGAAATATTATGCTTGATAGAAACAGAAGATTCACTGTTCTAACTGTTTCCATCTTCTGCTCCAAAATAAATCAGTTTTATGGTTTAATAAGACTCAACAAGCAGCAAAAACTGCTTTTTGCAAACACTACAGCCCTCAGCCCTACACTTGTCTTGCCCCCTCACCAAAGAAAGGTACAGGGCGAGGAGTCTTGGGGTGATCCTGAATGCCCCACTTTCAACGGAGGACCAGGTTGCCACTGTTGCCAGGTCTGGCTTTTATCATTTGTGGCAGGTCAAGCAATTTGTTCCCTATCTCTCCTCCCGGGACTTGGCTACAGTGATTCACACACTTCCAGGCTGGATTACTGAAATACACTCTATGCAGGGCTGCCCTTGAACCTGACCTGAAAACTCCAGCTAGGGCAAAATGTGGTGGCACACTTGCTGACAGTGTTGTCTGTGTGGGCACACATTCAGACAGTGCTATGCCAACTGCCCCAGCTATCATTTGAGTACCGGATCCACTTCAAGGTTATGGTGTTGACCTTTAAAGCCCTACACGCTCTGGGATCAGCATACCTACGGGACCATCATATCTTTGGGACCATCTCTTCCATACAGCCTTGCGCTATGCACAACAACACCTACTGGTAGTCCCTGGCCAGAAAGACATCCACTTAGCCTCAACCAGGGCCAGGGCCTTCTCTGCCCTGGCCCCTGCCTGGTAGAACACACTTCAAATTGAGACCAAGGCCCTGAGGGACTTGCTACAATTCCACAAGGCCTGCACAACAGAGCTGTCCCACCAGGACTTTGGTTGAGGCAGCAGATGTTTCCACCATCTCAGCCACTCCTGCTCATAGTAGGCCTACAAATGCCTAAAGGTAAAAGTAAAGGTTCCCTGGCTTGAAAGCCAGTCAAGTCCGACTCTAGGGTTGCGGTGCTCATCTCCATTTCAAAGCCGAAGAGCCAGCGCTGTCTGAAGACGTTTCTGTGGTCATGTGGCCGGCATGACTAAATACCAAGGCGCACGGAATGCTGTTACCTTCCCACCGAAGTGGTACCTATTTATCTACTTGCAATTTCTTGCTTTCGAACTGCTAGGTTGGCAGGAGCTGGAAGCTAGAGACGGGAGCTCACTCCGTCAAGCAGCAACTCGGGTCTTGTACTGCTGAACTACTGACCTTCCATAGCCTGCAGTTCAGCTGAGCCACCGCAGCTCCCCCACAGATGCCTACTATCCTGCTAACCTCTAACAGGAAACATACTGGGCTGCTCTAGAGTTAATGCTATGTTTATTAGCTGCCATCCTGTTTTATTTAACTAGTTTTTAATTACATATTCACTGTATTTTATTTGTGTTGTAAGCCGCCCTGAGCCCATCAAGGGATAGGGCGGGATATAAGAGCAATAAATAAATAAAAGCAAGGTACAACTAACAGAAAAGGAAACCCCCATACCAAGGCCACAGTAGGAAAAACAAAGCAAGATTCTTAAAGGGTATTTTATGTCCATAAATCAAACTGCTTGCATACTATACAATAAAGCTATTATAAAGAGATGCAACAGGAGATACTCTGAGTGCTTTTATTTTTAACTTGGATGGATGGATGTGAGCTCAGGATCCTGTGAAGGCAAGCAGTTTCCTTTGCCTTATCACTGCAATAGCTACAAATCAATATGACAAAAGGTTTTTCTCTTCTTTTAAAAAAAGTCTGAAAAGGAAAAACACCTTTTGTTCAACACAGAAAAGCCCAAAGGTCCCCAGCCAGCAGGCATGGCAGCCAGCCAAACACTCCTCCTCGCTGCAGACAACTCCTCTCTTAATTCACCTGGGTTTTTCAAAACAAGAAGTCACCACCTGTTCCAACTGGTCTATGGAGGTTCCAATCTCAAAGGATGTTTTAATTTTATGCATCCTGGAAACGCCCCATCTTTACACCCCATCATTGAACAGAGATTATATGTAGCCCTAAGCTCCCGGGTACATTGTATCATCTTCCCACTGAGACCTATGTTGCTTCTGATGTCTCATGACTGAATAAGAGACAAGTCAGCTTTGTTTTGCCATTACTTCAAAAGTTTAGCTTTGCTTTTTGTTGTTATTTGTTTTAGCATGTTTATTTTGTGTAAATGAAATCATCCACATTTGGCCAATTTTCTGTCATACAGAAGATATACTTATTGAACAACGATTTCTCCTTACTAAAGCTAAGTTTGTGTACCACAACAATCTCATCAGTTTTCCCTCAGGCAAATCACATTTATATTCTATGTGACTTTCCATCTCCAATTAGAAGCCTCAAGTGGGCATTTGTTCTTTTTAACTTGACAATCTTAACACCTAACCCTAAGCACTCTGGGGTCAGCTTACTTGGAAAATTAGCTCCTTCTTATACCCAACTAAACCCAGCGCCTCACTTTGCTCTGAAAAAAGTAAAACCCTGATAGTATCAACATGCCACCGTGGAGTCTGAAGATGACGTACGGCATCAGGAAAGTACTCCTAGAACTGTAAACCTGGGAAGGCATCTTAGGCACTGCTAGCCAAACTGCCTGAAATAAATACATCTTCTAACAGAGATCAGTGTAGTCCCAGTGAGCAGAGACTGAGTTTAACCAACAATAGATTTCTAGACTGCCTTGAGCAAGTCACACACTTCCTATCTGTAAAATGGGGACAACCCACCACAAAGTGACAGAGCACAAGGTCAAAAGCAGAATGTAAAGCTCTACACCAAGAAAACAATTTACCACTGGCAAACA
>NW_015170280.1:55683-73693 GCF_001447785.1 Gekko japonicus
TATGTGTGCGCTAGTAAACAAAGTACTAGCTGACTGCATAGCTGTAAAATCACTATTTATGCTGCTACGGTAAAATCATTTCATGCCTTGTATCTTGATAAGCATGCTGAAACTGGACTGCTCTTACTAAGGCAAAACATTTGCGGTCTCATATAGAAAAAGTTATTCCTGAAGGGATAGTCAATGCTATGGTATCTGAGCACACACTTTTGCTCAGATTACATAGAAGAGCTTAATTTTAAAGGCAAGAGCTGCAACAGTCTGGCTCTTTTAGCAGAGTCCTTTTATGTGGAGTGACTACATTTCTAGGCAGCACCATTTTAGAGGAATTAAATCCACCCTCTAATAACTTCCTGGGAATTTTTTTCAGATGCTTGACCACAATCCTAGCTAGCGGCTTCAAAACTCTATGGGTATTTTAGGCCAGATCATATATACATCCTGCCTGGAGTACCAGTTCACCCAGTCTGCTGAGCACCCAAGAAGGCCCATGAAGCATACACCCTTAATAGAAGAGCCATTTGATGGTGCAGTTGTGTGTTTTTTTTTGGGGGGGGGGTATTTTTTTCATGTGTGTGTGTATGTATGCACCTGAAAGTCATGGTGACCTCTGGTGACTGACCCCTACTGGGGGCTTGGAGGATATTCTGAGCAGTGGCTGAATAAAGCCTGCCCCCACCTCCCAACTGCTGGTATTTCAAGGAGGTCTCCCATCCAAGTGCTTGCCAGAGTCAACCCTGCTGTAGCTTCCAAGATCTGCAGTTGTTGAGCTGGTGAAGACTCTGGACAACATGGCCAGGTGGCACAACTACACACTAGTCTTAGTGGACTATAACCCCCCCCCCAAAAAAAGCCAATGCTCTTTTAAAAGTATGATGGCCAACGTGGTGGCCCAGGAGCTGCTATTTTTTGATAATAGGCCTCTCAAAGGAGATAACGACAGATTAAGGGATGAACTTTATGAGCAAAACCCTGAGGAAATTGTGGAACCTGCTGAAAGTGAAGCCACTGAAAACAAATTTCATAAATACACAGGCATGCCAGGTATCTGGAATCCCACAAAATATTTTAAAAAGATATCAGAATAGACAGTGCATATGGTATACATGAGAAAATCAGCAATAACAATATCAGGAATACACTTTCTGGCCTCTTAAAAAAACCCACAACAGCAGCTAAAAAGATTACATTAGTCATTCAGTAATGCTTCTGGCGATGATCAGGTCACAGAAGAGGATTTATACATTTTAAGGATGTGATTTCCATTCCAATTGCACAAAATAATCCAAAACAGTCAACAGCTAACAAGGCTCCCTTCGCCATGCCAAGCTAATCCAAACCAAGTGGCCACTTTTCAGATATGAGGAAGCAATTGTGCCAGATCAGGAAGGAAAGAACACTTACCCCAAACTCCCAAAAGGATGTTACACACAATGCAGGGGGAATCTCTCCTTATATATAACTAGGAGTAAGGCCTGTTGTGGGAAAAAATACAGAAGAAAGTGTCCCGGCTGTGGCTGGTGGGGCGGCAGAGGGAAAAGGAAAATAGAGGGAGGCAAGCCATATTTATTTCCTCCTGCTTAGCTATAAGGCAGGGCTGTCTCAAGTAATTTTGCTGCCCCAAGTGAGTAGTACAGGAGGACAGCCTCATGGTAGCAGGTATGGTTCCCTTCGCCCCTAACTTATGTTGATTTGGGGTTATGCAGTGGCAGCTAAGATAGAAAAGCACCTCCTCTTATGCCATGTTTTCTGGGTTCGAAGGGTCTGGAAAGCGGTTCCATAGCTAGTTACAGGGTTGCAAACTCTGGGTTGGGAAATACCTGTAGATTTGAGAGGTAGAGCCTGGAGAGGGCAGGGTTTGGAATGCAGAGGGACCTCAGCAGGGTATAATGCCATAGAGTCCACTGCCCAAAGCAGCCATTCTCTCCAGGAGAACTGATCTTGGAGGTCTCCAGGTGCTGCCTGGAGGCTGGCAATAGTAAGGGGAGGGCCAGACCTGTAGATCTGAGGGGTAGAGCCTGGGGAGGGCAGGGTTTGGAGTACAGAGGGAGATCAGCAGGGTATAATTCCATGGAGTCCACCGCCCAAAGCAGCCATTCTCTCCAGGAGAACTGATCTTGGAGATCTCCAGGTGCTGCCTGGAGGCTGGCAATACTACGGGGAGGGCCAGACCTGTAGATTTGAGGGGTAGAGCCTGGGGAGGGCAGGGTTTGGGGTGAGGAGGGACCTCAGTAGGGTATAATGCCATAGAGTCCATTGCCCAAAGCAGCCATTCTCTCCAGGAGAACCGATCTTGGAGATCTCCAGGTGCTGCCTGGAGGCTGGCAATACAAAGGGGAGGGCCAGACCTGTAGATTTGAGGGGCAGAGCCTGGGGAGGGCAAGGTTTGGGGTGAGGAGGGACTTCAGCAGGGTATAATGCCATAGAATCCATCGCCCAAAGCAGCCATTGTAATAGCTGGGAAATTTTCTGTAGGGGAAATGATGTGCTGTGGCTGGGGAACACGGTGATTTCTGGGAGATCTCCAGGCCCCACAGAGAGATTGGCAACTCCAGTAACTGTTTAAGAGACGATTGGGATATGTATTTTAGCAACCCCAGTGACCGTTTAAGGGGAAATTAGGATATGTATTTTACCTCTGGACACATTCAATGATGCCCAACAGCAAACTGTTTAGAATGTTAGAGGCAAAGGTCAATCAGGCCGCATATGCAAATGACCTCTGTGTTGGGGGAAAAGGAACAGCAAACTGTTTAGAATATTGGAGGAGCCAGTGGATAGGGACAGCTTCTGAGTGACAGATCAGGGAGCCAACTGATTTGGTAGCGTATGGAATGTTCAGGAGTGCCACCACCAAACAGGATTATTATGTAGAGAGATTCTCTCCTTATATATAATTCTGTTTTGGGGTGACTCTTTCCTGAACATTCCACACACTCCCAAACAGTGCTCCGTGTAAGCTGTGGAGTCTTGTGAGCAAAAATTTTACTCTGTGGTTGTGAGCAGGTGATTTGGCTACTGCATAAATTAGTTTGCTCTGGAGACATCCTTCCTGAACTAAGACAAAAATGTGTGAGCCAGAGGCTAAAATACTGTGAGCTCGCTCACACTAACTCAGCTTAGAGGGAACACTGCTCCCAAATCCATTGGCTCCCTGATGTGTCACTCACCAGGGGTCTCTATCCATTGGTGGCTGCGTTGCCTGAGTACTGCCCACAGAAGCAGCACACGCCAAAAATCAACTCACAACAGAACCACCTCAGAGGAGAGTACGGCTCGTTCGGCCAGGCCCCTGGCTTCTAGCCTCCTTCTCCCCCATCCCAGCAGCTCTTTGTGGCTCCGTGCTGCTCGGCCCACGTTGACTGGCTGATTCTCTTGACCCCAGAGCCTCTGGCGCTCCCGGGGGCAGCCCCATCTCTGGCCGCCACCGCATGATGCCACTGCGGGCCCGGCTCACCTTCCTCACGCGGCACTTCCCCCCACTCCCCTACCAGCAGCCTCTCTGCTGCTTCGCCTGGCCCCACGCTCCTCTGTGCCTCCAGGTGGGTGATGGACCGCGGGGCACATCTGGCAATGGTGGGGGGTGTGGGTGTGACCTTTTGTCCCGCCGCTGACTCTCTGCTATGAGCGACTGCCCCCCCCAAGTCGTTCCCAGTGGGCGGAGCGAATAGGGGCCACCGCCAGAGAGGACAAGCCGCCCAAGGAGGAGGACAAGGACGACATGCACGAGCAGCGTGGGCCCGAGCACTGGGAGGGGGGGAAGGCGGATTGCAGCCGGGGTCCTCTGTGCAGGCAGACAGATGGATAGAGAGACGATGTATAAGAAAACGCTGAGGGGCTGTGTACAGCTGCATTCACGTGTATGGAAATGCGTGGAATGGAGCAAGGCCTGTAAGGTGCCTCTCACATCTTTCTAGAGCTCATTGTATTGCTTCTATAATGAGCTTTGCTACTAGTAAGAATTATAAATTCAATCCATCATTGTAAAATAAATTTTATGTCCAAGATGTGACAAATAAGGTATTTTGAATGTGACTGCTTCACAGCAAAAGACACTCAAAGCCACTTTAAACAGTATATCACTCAACTGATTGAAGAGGCTATTGCCTACCATGAAGTATTAAAGAGTCAGCAGCATAAAACCATCTGCAAACCCAAGCAGGGGGAGTCCGAGTTGCTCTCCACAAAAAGAGAACAGGAAATTTAATCAGCAAGGCAATTCACACCAGATGTTATGTTGTAGTTTGTAAGCCATAGATACACACCTCCTTAACCATCACACTGACCTCCACTGTCACGTAGATCAGACTTTGTACATTGTAGCAAGTGAATGGATCAAGAGCACCTAATAATCCTCTGGACTAACTGGCAAAGGATCATGGAGAAATTGGTCAGCATAGCACACACTCAGTCTCCCTGACCCTTAGAAACAGTTGCAGCACGAACAAATGGCAAGTCTCATTTAACAAACCCTTTAAAATACATCTAGGTCCTGGCACAAAGCCAGCAGGCAATCCCAGGGAGGAGACATCTAGCCCTGAGAGATTTCCAAGTGCTGTACTGCTTTTGAGCATGCTCAGGAAAGAGGCTGTTATTAGTTTTCACATAAGAGCATGCCGGGAAGGTGGCTGGAGAGAGAGAGTGATGACAAAGCACAAAGTACCCACTCTCAGGGAAAGAAGGGGAGAATTCTGGCCACGTTATTTAAACACTGGATATCAATTTTAGGCCATGCCAACACCTGGGTTCAGAAGAGCCTCTTAAGCCAAATGCACCTTGTAACACTTGTAAAAATGGCAATGGTCTCAAAGTCACTCAATAGCTAGCCCCAACCTCATTGCTTTTATAAGGGAACCGAATCCTTAGGAAAAGGAGTATTGGAACCCAGCCACAAAATCTTATTGCTTAAGAGGCTGAATAAAGGAAACTGATGACACTCAACAAATGAAAACTATTTAGAAGAAAATCAAAGCACAGCTTAGTGGAGGCCTTGACCAAAAATGTAAGAGCCATACTCATATTTCAGCATTCAGGGTTTTATATTTTTATAACCATATTTTCTGATTACTGCTACTGCAAACTCTAATCCTTAACTAGTCTTCACAGTTTCTTTCAATGCTATTAAAGCTGTGGTGAAAGGTGTTGTAGAAAATATAGGAATTATTTTTCAGAACTCCATTTAATTGAATATTGGAGCTAATATAAGAAGCAGCTTAAATCATCCAGCAGCACTGAATGGTGTAAAATTAACTTTACATATAAACAAGAAGTGACAAAAACTTAATGCACAATTGTTTTTATGTCATAAACCAAAATATTCAGATGCAAAGTAATAAATAAGCTTTGTACCTCCACTGAGAACAATAAAATCACTTCTGAAAGTAGAGCACCACAATGAAATTCTAGGCAACCCAACACCTGGGATTTGTTGAGCCCAGGCTTAGTTGTTGCTCCCAGTTTTTACTCTTTTAGACTCAGTGGTGCAAAGCAACACCATTCAGTTTAAGCAGGCAAAAACAGCAGTAGCAAATTCTCTGTCCTCAATGCTGCCCAGCAAGCAAGAATTTACAATTCATAAGAAAGTCCAAATGAAGTCAGTGGGACTGCCAATCTCAAGATCTCCTGGCTATTCTACATACAACGCCATAAAATAATTATTATTCTTAAAGCAAAATGATATTATTTCCAATTTCCGTGGTTACAGATAAGAAAGAAGATTCACCAAGTTTAAAACATTAACAGGAATATAACCAAAAATGCAGCAACATATCTTATTGTACTACCACAGGCTTTGGTTAACAGTTGTTGCTGAACACAGAAAACAGCCTAAAAGCTTATTTCCTACTACTTCTTTCCCACGGGTATCTCAGTTGTTCTGTACTGAATATGTATGAAGTCAACACAATAACATGTTATGACCCAAGACTGCACCTGAGACCTTCCACGGCAGCAGTCAGACAACTGTAGCAAATTTAAGTGTGGAAGGGGAGGAGGTAGAATCTTTCACTTTTGTTGGCTGTGTCTTGTAGTAAAAGAATTTTAGGACTGAATTGCAAATATCACTGATGAGGTTTAGGAATTCTTTCCCTTCAGATTAGGGGTGTGCCCCAAAAAATTTTTTTTGGCCGATTCGGATTCGGGGGAATCAGGCAGAATCAATTTAGGCCAGCAGTAAGACTCCAGCATGTTAGTATCACCAATTCGGCAGTCTATCAGCCAGCTGAATGTCAATTTCAGCCCCATTATATCCTATGGGCCATGGAAGTCAATGGCGAAAACATAGGGTATATTCTGGGGGCTGGAGGGAAGGGGGTTTGAGAGAGAGGCTCCAAACTTGCAGGGTAGATGCTGGAGCCTCTCCCCAAGATACCCACTAAGTTTCAAAAACATTGGACCAGGGGGTCCAATTCTACGGGCCCCCAAACAGCTTGCCCCACCACCAATTCAATTTTTTGAAACTTAGTGGGTATCTTGGGGAGAGGCTCCAGCATCTACCCTGCAAGTTTGGAGCCTCTCTCTCAAACCCCCTTCCCTCCAGCCCCCAGAATATACCCTATGTTTTCACCATTGACTTCAATGGCCCATAGGATATAATGGGGCCGAATGGCTGCCAAATTTCGGCGGCAATTCGGCAGCAAGCCGATTCAAATCAGAGAATCTGAATCGGCCCACAGCAGCTCGAAAGGGGCCCAAATGGGCCATTTTCGGGGGTGCATTCGGTTCAGACGAACCGAATGCACATCCCTACTTCAGATTCTATTACTATTCCCTATTTTTAAAAAGCAGTGTACTAAAAGACAAATGAACATTATTTCCAATTATATACCTGCAGCAAAAACAATAGCATTGAGTCGGGTCACAGATACCTCATAATGGCAAGTATACTAATTCAAAGAAGAAAAGATCATTATTTGATTTATAGGAAGAATTAAAGAAATGTTTGATCTCTTGTTTGTTTAATCTCTGTTTGCCATTAAACCAGCTATGTAACCTACAACCAGTAATTCTGTTTCAGTCTATTAGTGTAGAGTGACACCCTTCTAAAATCACTGACTTCAGTATCCCCACGACCCGCCCCCTCCCCCCCCCCAAAAAAACCCTCTATCAAGTAGCGATTCTTTTAACGGAAGTAAATCTGCACCCGGCGAGGGTTCTAGAAGCTCCTAACGTGAACGGGGCACCGAGGGCAAGGGTAGGGCCAAGCGTCGCAGCCGAGTTCAAAGGGAGGGGGGGTGCCCTGAGAGGCCTTGGCGCTCCCTCCCGGACCAAGCCGCTCGAGAGTTTTGGGGCTCCACCCAACCCGACACACCGTAAACCAGTTTACCTCAGGAATGACGCCCCCCCCCCGCGCAGCCGTCGCTCCCCCACCTCTCTAGGCCTCACCGCGCCGCCACCCCTCCTCCGATCGTAAGGTATGAGGTTAAAAAAAAAGAATTCCCAACCTCGAGGATCGAAGGCGATAACCACACAACTCACTCGCCACCGCAACCCGCTCTCGTCCACCTCTCACCGCCTCACAGCAGCAAAAGGCCCAGATACTCGGCGCGCGAGAAGCTATAGCGGGGAGGCTTATGGGAGATGTAGTTCTTCGGGACCGCAAGTGCCCCTTGGCAGCTATGGATGGTGGCTGAATAAAAACGACACCTCCCAGCATGCTTAGGGGAAAACGCGCGCCTGGCGTCGACCACCTGCTCCTGCATAATCTCGTACCCCCATCTCCTTATTCAGACTCCTTCCCCTTCTTATCCGCGACAAGTATCCTAAAGTCTGATGGGAAATGTAGTCGTTTCTTGCCGAGCCGACCGTTGGCTATCACGGAGGCTCTTGCAGAAAGAGGACTACAGCTCCCAGGAAAGGCTTGCACGAGATTCAAAGACGGGAAGAGACGGCGAGCGAGCGACGTGCTTCTCAGGATTTGGGGTATGAAAGAGCCGCCGGGAAGCTGAGGCGAGAGTGTATCTCAGGTTACTTGTACGGGTTAAATGGCAGCGAATTAATTATATCATATAAGTAACTACATAGAATTGACCACATCCTGTCCAAGGGCAAAGTGCCACAGCCCCTGTTGCTGGGGTCAGCCACGGCAAGCCTGTTTCCGTGCAGAGCATCTTGGGAGATGTAGTGTCATATCTGGATTTGCCCTTGGTGGTCCCTGTGACCAGCAGATGAAAAAAGACTACATATCCCATCGACCTCGCCGAAACTTGAACTCGTTCACCATGAGGTTATTACACTCCGCCTTGGCCTAGGCACGAGACGTTTCTCTTTCAGGGCCTCTCATTTACAAAGAGCTTTCTAACCGCAGACAGTGGTATCCCGGCAACAGTGTGCCACTTAATAGATGCGGGGGGCGGGGTGGTTGTTGACCTGCTAAATTGACTCTTCTAAACATGCTAGCAAGTACCCTTCTGAGTTCAGGCTGCTTCTTCCTTGATTAGTCATGTTGATCCGATACGATTAAGAGGAGGGACCTTGGCTCAGAATATCGGCTTGGCATGTGGAAGGTCCCAGGTCCAATATCCCTGGCATCTCCAGTTGAAACGACCATGTGGTAGGTGATGTGAAAGACTGAGATCTTGGAGAACCACTCCACTCTGAGTAGATAATACTGACCTTGATGGAGTAATGGTCTGTTTCAGTGTAAAGCAGCTTCATGTGTTCATTACACTTGGTTTATTTGTAGGAGAGGATGGAAATACTGGCCTTTCTTATAATGTGCAGCAACTAAATCCATTGTAGTCCTTTACACAAGGAATCAGCCTAGAAGATTTATAACAGGATTCATACCAAGCTTCCCCCCCCCCTTGCTCCAACTTCTCTTTCTTCCCCTCCCCCGGTTTTTGTTACACAAGTTTCTGAAATGATTTCTTAACAATAAGTATCTGAAGAAGTGAACTCTGACTCATGGGAGCTCATACTGTTATAATGTTGTTAGTAAGTGCTACTAGACTTCTTTTTTATTTTGGTGCAATAGACTAGTACAGCTAACCCTCTGAATAATTCCTGCCTAACAGTGACATTGCCCGAGGGAGCAGATCCAGCAATAAGCCCAGATGCTCCAGGACCTACACAGAACCCAGTAACCAGCCATCCCATCATGGGCTCATCCCCCAATGGCATGCATGCCACCACCCATCATCCTTCTGCCCCCTACAAACAAGTCAGTCTCTATGCAAAAAGAGAAATGGTGTAGTGGTTAAGTGTGCAGACTCTAATCTGGGAGAACCGGGTTTGATTCCTCACTCCTCCACTTGCACCTGCTGATGTGACCTTGGGTCAGTCACAAGCTCTGGCACAGCTGTCCTTGAAAAAGAGCCGTTTGTGTTAGAGTTCTCTCAGCCCCACCCACCTCACAGGGTGTCTGTTGTGGGGAGGGGGAGGGAAAGGAGTTTGTAAGCCGCTCTGAGACTCCAAGTGAAGGGCGGGGTATAAATCCAATCTCTTCTTCTTCTTCAAATCTGACATCGGACATCACTGCATTCAGAAACCTGTGGCAGAATATTTCAACCTACCAGGACTCTGTTGGCAACCTGAAAGTCACCATTCTTCAACTTTCTATTGTATCGACTTCCCTCATTTTCTTCTGTGCTAGATTTTCGCCCATCTGACAGCCACTGAGAGTGGCTCTCACCCACTCTGAGTGTATTGATTACTGTTTTGTCTGGATCTTGATTGAAGCTGGCCTCTTGATAGCTACCCTCTACACAGGGATTTCCCCCCACCCCAAATGGGCAGCGGGAAGCCTCTACAGTAAACAGGATTATCCAGATATTGTGGTGCCCAGTTTGAGCATAGCTTAATTTTCTCTCGCTTAAAGGGGAAACTACGGAGTGGCTATGTGCCATCTGGACTCTATATTTCTAGCTACTGTGGAGAGAGGGCAAAACTAAATCCTACCCTTTAAAGGGGGGTTTCTTGTCTCAGCTGCTGTAGCATTACAGTATGGCTCCATAGGGAAATTTATTATTTATTTATAATCCACCTTTCCCCCAGTCGGGATCCAAAGTGGCTCACATCATTCTCCTCTGCTCCATTTTATCCTCACAACAACCCTGAGAGGTAGTTTAAGCTGAGAATGTGTGACTGGCCCAAGGTCACCCAGCAAAGCTTCGCTCACAGAAGTAGGGATTTGAACCTGAGTCTCCGAGAATCTGCCCTGCCCTCCAATCCCACACTGCTCTCTCACCTCCCCACTATTGGCAGCAGGCGCACCAGCCAAAAGGTGAGCAGGCACCAGTACAGGGGACATGTGCACCCCTGCTCCAGCTCTCCCTGCCTGCCATTCAGCTGTGGTTGGAGGAGGAGGAGCAGCCATCAGGGCTGAGAATGTGGGGGCAGGAACTGCAGTGCCAGGCGGGTAACAAAGGCAGCCTCCTCTGGTGGGCTCACCACTCTCCTGCCCTGGCAGCCCGCCACTCAGCTGCGGGGAAGGGCGGGAGTAGGGCTGCTCACTTGGGAGGGATGTGCAGGGGTGTGTGTGGAGGTGCCCCCGACTTATTTAAAGCCCCCCCCAAAAAAATAATAATAAAAAATCCTGGCTACGGACCAGTCCTAGATCCTAGTCTGACACTCTAACCATTCTGCCACGAGGGGCCACACAGTGCAGACATGACCAGGGGGTGGTGGCAGCAGTGAGTGGAACAGGAACGGATTATGTGGATACTGTTCCAGTTCACTTGCTGCAGGGACATGTTTTTGTACTCCCATGTTGATGCAGCCCTGAGTAATATCTCCCCACCTTGTCTTTCTGTTGCAAATATAATGCATCAACCTAATGAATGTACACCTCATGTATCTAATGAAGTGAGCTCTGCTTGGGAAACCTCCTGGAATAAAGTTTGTTAGTCTTTAAAGTGCTGTTATTCTTCAGCAGAACAACTTACAGGAGAAAGGGAGATGTTAGCAGGAAATTGCTTAGTATCAGAAGGTTTAATGATATTAATGGGGGCTTAAACATAAGCCACATATTCCTTAGCCACAACCAGTGTTAACTTGCTTAACATAACTCATCACAGTGGTTGTCTTGTAAATGGTTGCTGTGGTTAGCTTGCATAATTCTTTGCATAGAAATTTCACAGACTGGACCACTTACATTTCATGACCACACAGGTCACATCTCACTCTGTATTTGTATATATGTATTGTGTGTGTGTGGATATGTATGTGTGTGCACACACACATAAACACTTATATATCTGCTGCCTGAGAATTCACCTGATACATCTGACAAAGGGCCCTTTCCTATTAAATCTTTTACTGCAACTAATTGGTTAGTCATTAAGGTATCCCAAGAATCCTTTTTTTGTGTTTGCTGCGGTGGCTCAAGTGGTTAAGTTGCTGAACTGCAGGCTGTGGAAGGTCAGTAGTTCAGCAGTTTGAGACCCAGGTGCCGCATGATGGAGTGAGCTCCCATCTCTAGTTCCAGCTCCTGCCAACCTAGCAGTTCGAAAGCAAGAAATTGCAAGTAGATAAATAGGTACCACTTCGGTGGGAAGGTAACAGCGTTCTGTGCGCCTTGGTGTTTAGTCATGCCGGCCACATGACCACAGAAACGTCTTCGGACAGCGCTGGCTCTTCGGCTTTGAAACGGAGATGAGCACCGCAACCCTAGAGTCGGATTTGACTGGCTTTCGAGCAAGGGAACCTTTACCTTTACCTTTTTACAACACAGTTACCCACTGGTAGATTTAAATCACACAATGGTGTGCTTCTAGGCAGATCGTAGGACTGCTGGTCATGGAATAAGAACAAGAACCCTGGGATTTTTTAACCAGGTTTGCAGAAAAATATAAAAAGTCTTTAATGGGGTTAATCCCCTCCCAACAGTAACAGCAGTGTTAGTGGATGCTCAGATGTGGGGGAGGGGGGAGAACAGAGCTTCAGGTGGCATTTTCAGTGGCCAGGCTGACTCCAAATGGCACCTGAAAACCAGTGTTGCAAATATCAGGATATAAGTTGGGACAGCAGGAGGATAGGGGGAGGCAAATAGTGGGGAGCTGCAAGGGGAAAGGGGAGCTGGTGAGAGGAAAGAAAACAGGGCAAGTGAAGCAAGTAGCTGGGAGGGGGTAAAGAAAGACTGGGTTAGGAGGGCAGGTGCATGACCCATGGAGGGAAAGAAAAGAGTTGGGGGAGGAAGCAGAGGGTGGGCAAGTAGAGTAGGAGCAATTTCCCTTCCCCCACCAGTCCTCCTGGGCCACATATACTTCTAGCTATCTGTTAATTCAGGCTCCTTTCTTACACTGCTGCTCATCCCAGACCTGCCCGCAGAGCTAGCATAGGGTTTCTGTCACCTTCTCATCTTTTGAGCATTGCTCCCAGTAGGATTAGATGTTGTCCTATTTAAGATGCCGGTGATCTGCAACTGCCTCCCCACTCCCAACTGTATTGGTGCTCTTGTGAATGGAAACACCACCTTCCCTGTGACAGCCATTTGTTTGGGGAGCCAAACGCTGAAATTGCATGCTGAACTCTGCATCTTTTCTGTGAAATGGTTCAAAATGCCATTACAGCCTGTGATCTCTACTCTTCCACACAATTCTGCTGCTTCAGATCCCAGCCAACAGACTGCTGTAGGCAGGAGGCACAATGGCTGCCTTCTCCTATTACCTTGCGAGCCCTAACACAGCAGGCAGGATTTTGTGTTGTAACCTGACCAGTTGCTGACAGAATGGCAGAACCATCTGTGCTGGTCTTTGGGGTGTCATTCTCATTAACGACAGCTGAGATAATAAACTTGCTTCCAGATTTCAGGGGATCAAGTTTACTCAGATGTAAGGCCCATGCAATTCAATGGAGCTTGCTCCAAGGGAAATGTCCTTAGGACTGCAGTCCGATTCTCCTGGTAAGGGGAAATCACATGCTTGAATTCCCAGACAGCTCTAGCAAGAAAAGCATGTATAGAAGGAGATCCTCTGATGTTCATTAAAACTTCTAGCACATGCTCAGAACCAGCTGTGCACAAATATTCCTGAGATGGGGTGTGTGAGACAGAGATTCCAAATCTAAAATGCAATTTTAGAATTGTTTTTAGGGCTGAGAATTGTTTTTAGGGCTGCCAACTCTAGGTTGAGAAATTCCTGAAGATTTGGGAGTGGAGCTTGGGGAGGGTGGAGTTGGGGGAGGGGAGGGATCTCAGCAGGGTACAATGCCATGAAGTCCATCCTCCCAAGCTGCCATCTTCTCCAGGGGAATTGATCTCTGTAGTCTGGAGATGAGATACAATTCCAGGATATCTCCACTGGGAGGTTGGCAACCCTAGAACTTGGTTCCCAGGTCCCAGTTGCCCTTAAGGGTTCATTGAAGCCTCACATGTGAGGTCAGCATATGTGCCTCCAGCTTTTACATTATTCCTAGGAATTTTATTTATTTATTTAGGATTTTTATCCCGCCCTCCCCTTGACAGGCTCAGGGCGGGTTCCAACTATGTAAATAAATACAACAACATAAAATACTATACAATTAAAACCACATTAAAACATGTAAAACATACAGCTCTAATAAAAGCCAGATGCCCCAGTGGTTAATAGTACTGGGAATAAGTTTCCCAGAGATCTGTAAAGTTTAGGATCTCAGACCCAGGCTGTAAATAGGGGCCGACCCAAGGAGGGGGACGCCCACTGCCTCAACCAAAAGCCTGGTGGAAGAGCTCAGTCTTGCAGGCTCTGTGGAATTGTAATAAATCCCGCAGGGCCCTGATCTCAGTTGGGAGCTCATTCCACCAGGCAGGGGCCAGGGCCGAAAAAGCCCTGGCCCTGGTCCAGGCAAGTTGGGCGTTCCTGGGGCCAGAAGATGTTGATTGGTGGACCTCAGTGCTCTATTGGGCTCGTATGGGGAGAGGCGAAGGTATGCTGGCCCCTGGCCGTATAGGGCTTTAAAGGTAAGTAAAAGGGTAAAGGTTCCCTTGCTCGAAAGCCAGTCGAGTCCGACTCTAGGGTTGGGTGCTCATCTCTGTTTCAAAGCCGAAGAGCCAGCGCTATCCAAAGAAGTTTCTGTGGTCATGTGGCCGGCATGACTAAACAGCAAGGCGCACGGAACACTGTTACCTTCCCATCAAAGTGGTACCTATTTATCTACTTGCAATTTCTTGCTTTCGAACTGCTAGGTTGGCAGGAGCTGGAACCAGAGACGGGAGATCACTCTGTCATGCGGCAACTCGGGTCTCAAACTGCTGAGCTACCGACCTTCCACAGCCTGCAGTTCAGCGTCTTAACCACTTGAGCCACCGCAGCTCCTTAAAGGTAAGTACCAACACCTTGAAACGGAATTCAATAGGCAGCCAGTGCAGGTTGCGCAGCACTGGGCGGATGTGCGTCCGTACAGGCGTCGCCGTCAACACCTGCGCTGCTGCATTTTGCACTAGCTGCAATTTCTGGAGCAGAGTCAAGGGTAGCCCCACGTAGAGAGAGTTACAATAATCTAGTCTGGAAGTGACCATTGCATGGAAGTGACCATTGCGTGGCTAAGTCTTGGGAGGTGAGGTATGGGGCCAGCTGCCTGATTTGCCTCAGATGGAAGAAGGCAGACCTGGCAGTGGCTGTGACCTGGGCCTCCATGGAAAGGAAGGCATCCAGGAACACCCCTAGGCTCTTTACCCTCAACACCAGGACCAGTGGAGCCCCGTCGAAGACTGGGAGCCTAATCCCCTGTCCCAGTGCCCCGCGACTCAGGTACAGGACCTCCATCTTAGATGGATTTAACTTAAATCGGCTCTGACGTAACCATCCAGCCATGGCCTGTAACGCCTCCTCCAGATCTCCCAGGGCCATATCCGGGGTAGATAGAGCTGGGTGTCATCTGCGTACTGGTGACACCCCAGACCATACCTCCAGATAATCTGGGCGAGGGGGCGCATGTAGATACTGAATAGCATAGGGGAGAGAATTGCTCCCTGCAGCACCCCACATTCCAGTGGGTGTTGCCGGGATAGCTCTCCCCCAAGCACCACCCTCTGTCCCTGTCCTTGAAGGAAGGAGGCTAGTCACTGCAAGGCAAGCCCCCATATCCCAGCATCAGTGAGGTGGTGGGTTAACACATCATGGTCAACCATGTCGAACACTGCCGACAGATCAAGTAGTATCAGCAGCGCCAATCCGCCTAAATCCAGGTGTCTCCAGAGGTTATCCACCAGGGTGACCAATACCATATCTGTCCCATGGGCAGGGTGAAAGCCAGACTGGAAGGGGTCCAGGATCTTAGCATCCTCCAAGAAAGTCTGGAGCTGTGTTGCCACTGCCCTCTCTATTACCTTACCCAGAAACGGCAAGTTAGATACTGGGCGGTAGTTATTGAGGACCGTAGGATCCAGCGAAGATTTTTTAAAGAGAGGGCGGACCACCTCCTCCTTCAGTCCACCTGGGTAGGTCCCTGTTAAAAGGGACAAGTTGATAATCTCCCTCAGTGGGATCCATACCTCATCGCCACAAGCTTTAACCAGCCACGATGGGCAGGGATCTAGGAGGCATGTGGTAGGCTTCACAGCCACCAGACTCTTGTCAACTTCGTCCTGAGAGAGCAGACTAAAGTGGTCCAAAATTGGAGCTGAAGACAGACCCAAATCGCATTTTGGGTTAGACATTCTTGGCCCTGCGAAGTTTGTGAACCTGGCAGAGTGGGACCTTGGTACAAAATAGGGCAGGTGTCCAAAAGATCTGATGAGCTGGAACAGATGAGATCATTACATTTTGGTGTAGTGGTTAAGTGTGCGGACTCTAATCTGGGAGAACCGGGTTTGATTCCCCACTCCTCCACTTGCACCTGCTGATGTGACCTTGGGTCAGTCACAAGCTCTGGCACAGCTGTCCTTGAAAAAGAGCAGTTTGTGTCAGAGTCTCTCAGCCCCACCCACCTCACAGGGTGTCTGTTGTGGGGAGGGGAAGGGAAAGGAGTTTGTAAACCGCTCTGAGACTCCAAGTGAAGGGCGGGGTATAAATCCAATCTCTTCTTCCCTTCTTCTTCTACATTAAATGAGATCATTAAATTCACAGCTGCTCTGCAGGAGGGATAAGCCTTGTCTGGGAATGGCTTCAGAGTATGATTGGTAACCCTAGTTCTACCTTCATGACACCTCCAGCTCCCACCCTACATTGTCATGGTAAACATTGCCCCCTCCTGCCTTTTTAATATCTCTACTGTAGTAGCCTGATGCTCTTTATTGGCCCTATCAGAAAGAGACTTTGGTGGGACTTCCAGTTTTGGTGTTCGCCATGGCGGTCGCTTTCTCCCGGACCTCCGGGAGACGATCGCCAGAACTCGTGACAAGGAGGGGGTGCAATCGTCCGCATCCCCCACGGAATCCTTGAGATGGGCTCCAAGCCATGGGGCGCTAGAAGGCTTCCCCTCCAGCAACCCTGCTGGTGGGGGGGGGGCATTCATGCCCCAACGGTCCTGCTACAGAGTTTCCTGGTGGAACTAGAAGCGCACACCGGATCAAGTGCCGGGTGATCAAGCGATTTGGTACTTAAAGCGAACTTAAAACTGTGTTGCCATTTAACTGTGAGTTAAGTTAAAGCAAGAACATCGAAAAAAGTCGAAAGCAAGGGGGGGAGGGGACCCTCCTCCGAGAAGATAAACATAAGCGAACTTTACTGTTTAAGTGGGGGGGGGGAGTGTTTGTGAAGTGAAAAAGACCGAAAAAAAGGACTGTAAAGAACTTACCAAGCACATTGGATAACTTTAGAGACTGTGATAACTTTTGTTGAAAAGTAAACAATTCCTCAAAAATGGCGCCTCCAATGAGGAAAGAGGAGAAAGAAAAGACAGCGAAAGCTAAGGCGGCTGGAAGTGCCAGTCCAGCGAGTGTTGTGCCTAGACAGGACACAACTTCAGACCTGCAAAGGATATTGAATGAAGCACTGCGCCCTCTGCTAGAACAGGTGACGGCAATAAATCAAAAACTAGATACACAGCAAGCCCAAATTAACGAGACTGTCAAAAAGATAGATCAAACTGAGCAGGAACTTAAAGAAGTTGATACCAATGCCAAAAAGCTACAAAAACAAATGCAGGCAATAGAGAAGAAGCATCAATTAGACGAGTCTCAACTACTACAGTTGCAAATGGAAAGGGCAAACTATACCCTAAGATTCCAGGGGATCCCTGAGGAAAAGGGGGAGAATCTCATACAGATAATGTGCGAAGCCCTGGGGCAAATGGCAGACATCAAAGTGGAGACTTTACAAAGCGATATTGATACGGTCTTTAGATCGTACACAGAATTTATAAGGGAAAATAATCTGCCGGGAGAAGTGATGGTGAGATTCTCAAGAAGAAGCGTGAGAGATCTAATTCTCAAAGCGGCTAATGGAATTACCCTGAAAATTAAGGGCAAAGAGATAAAGGTCTTAAAAGATATTCCATTTGAAATAAGGAGGAAAAGACGCAAATATAAACACTTTTATTTCTACAAAAGAAACAAATTGCCTACAGATGGACTTTGCCTGAAGGAGTCATCTTTAAGTTCGCGAATGGAAAAGAGAAAATTGACACGGTGGAAAAGGCAAGAGAATTCTTGCATCTTCATAGCTGCCCAGCAGATGTGGAAGAAGAAGAAGAAAAAGACAGTCCTAAGGAGGGTGGCGGAGATGGAGCAGAGCCATCTTCTGGCGAAGAATCATACTCAAATTTGGGGACTGCGCCCCCCAAAACAGGCTATAAATTGAGGAAGACAAAGGATAAAAAATGAGTTGTTATCATAATTCTGAAGTTCTAAAAAATGTTTAAACTACGCTATCTTAGGCTCTTTATAAGGTCATAGTAGATGATGATTTTATCTAGACTTGAAGTATATAGATGATGACCATGTCCAATGGTTTTGCATGAGAACTTAGTTATATAAACATGTAATCTTTTTAAAGCTGTTTGTATGATACCCACTCTTGGGTTTTTAGAGGTTTCTTTCCTTTATCCCATAGTTTGTAGACCCTTCCCTTTTTTCATGTAGTGTTTAGTTATAGAAAATGCAATTAAAAAATCCCCTTCGGGGGGGGGGGGGGGGAAAAGAAAAAAAAAAAAT
>NW_015170280.1:74142-80194 GCF_001447785.1 Gekko japonicus
TTTAATTAAAAAAAAAACAATTAAAAAACCCCCTCCGGGGGGGGGGGGGGAGAAAAGAAAAGAAAGAGACTTTGGTGCATCTTGTGATTTATTTCCATAGACATCCTCACGTCTAATTTGCTCCATGCACCAGCTGGTATCGCCAGCATGCTCCCAGCTTCCCAGTCACTGAAAGCAGCTGAGTGGCACACATTTTTGCTAATGCTGTATGCACAGGATGTTATTTCAGTGACATTACAGATCCAGAACTTTTGGCTGCCCCTTCTTCCCCAATCTTGATGGCACAGAAATAATGCCGTTCTGTTAGTCTCCCCTATCGGTGCTAAGGAAAAAAACCCCACCCACTGACCCCCTGCAACAGGAAAGGCCAGCCAGGCCATTGTCTAAACAAGCCTTCATCTGGTCCCTGCCATTCTCCTTGCCTGTTTGTCCAAAGCACTTGTTCTGTGGTGTCCTCATCAGGCACCATGCCTTGACCTGAATGGCCCAGGCTACTCTGGTCTCCTTAGATATCAGAAGCTGAGCAGGGCTGGCCCTGGTTAGTACTTGGACAGGAGGCAACCAAGGAAGTCCCAGTTTGCTATGCAGAGGCAGGCAATGGCAGGCCACCTATGTACATCTCTTGCCTTGAAAACCCTCTGGGATCACCATGTCAGCTGTGACTTGATGGCACTTTCCATCATCACCTATCACCCTCCTCTGTGGGAATTCTAAGTGTGCACCGCATAAGACCAGAGAGATGTGGCTACATGCTCTGTCATCTGAGCTAAGGCTGTCATGGATGGTATATGGTGATATGGAGGGCTGCAGTCAATAGGACTTTTAAAAGATACACCACCATTGGCACTGGAGTAATGCTGTATTCATTTAAGGGTGTGGCCAGGGCTGGGACAGTTTAGGAGGGCAGCTAAGCCTAATTCACCCAGACACACCCTTGTGAGGAAGATCTTTACTAAGCAGGCTGGACATCTTAAACATCTGTTTCAAGGTCATGGTATTGATCTTTAAGGCCTTATGCTGCCTGGGACCAGCATACCTATGGGACCATCTCCCCCCATATGTGCCCCGGAGAGCCTTGCTCTCTACTGAGCAACATCTACTAGTGGTCCCAGCTTAGCCTCAACCAGGGTGAGGGCTTTTTCTGCCCTAGCTCCAGCCTGGTGGAATGCCCTCCCATGTGAGATCAGGGCCCTGCAGGACTTTCTACATTTCCACAGGGCCCATAAGACAGAGCTGTTCTGCCAAGCCTTTGGCTGAGAAGGTGGGCGTTTTAGTCGATCTTGGCCCCCCTGCCCACAGAGCTGACCGTAGCACTGCTTTTAGAATTCTCAATCTAATCATCCTGCAGGAAGCTTTAAGGACTGCCCTGGAAAAAAATTACCTGGCTTTGCCATCTTGTTTTACTGTTTATTATATGATTGCCTGAATGTTTTTAACTTGTTTTAATTTGCTTATTATATTTATTGGTGTCAAATCCTGTTGTGAGCCACCTTGAACCCATTTTGGGATAGGATGGGCTATAAACCCAATAATAATAATTTAAAAAACTGAAATATGCTAAGTATTTTAAAATATTTGTTTCTGTTTTAGATGTTTCTATTTTAAAACGTTTTCCTCACTTTTTGAAGGCTTGTTCTGCTTTCTTTATTTGTACTTTTCTTAGTAACTATGCTTTATTTAAATAATGTTTCTCTCATCTTTTGTGGATTTCTGTTATACTTTAGGGGTCCATGGATTTCCCCCCCCCCCTTCAACAACTATTTTCCTTGCTTTTGACTGCAACTGAAAACAAAACTCCAACTAAACACTGACATCTTATGGTTAAGAAAGGAACACCTTTGGTTACAAAGCCTGGTGCCCTGATCCATCACTAGTCCTGTGGGGAAGAGATATCCAGGGCTGCTTTGTTGTGTCAGACTACGGGTGGCTTTGCACATCTGGACACATACCCCTTTGAAACCACTGTAGGTGGGCAACATCGTTGTTCATATGCACGTCTGGGCACATCCAGATCTGAGTGTGCATCACCTGCCACCACTAGTCACATCTAAAGAACACTGTTACTACTACTGATTTATTTTGCTTTATTTACTCTGTGTATCTCCTGCCTTTCTCCCTAATGGGAATTGGGAACCCAAAGCAGCTTACCTCATTCTCCTCTCTCCTCCATATTATCCTCATAACAACAATGTGAGGCAGGTTAAGATGAGAATGTGTGACTGGCCCAAGGTCATCCAGCGAGCTTTCATGGTATTTGATGAATCAATAAAGTCCTTCCTTCCTTCCTTCCTTCCTTCCTTCCTTCCTTCCGTTTATCCCTGCTCTCATGAGATAGGAACCTGATTTGTGCCTTTAATAATCCCAGTTAGCATGTTAGACTGTTATAGCAAAATTAAGCAGAAGTACAGTAGTAGTGGAAAGCACTGTCAAGTCACAAATTACTTGTGGCGACCCCTTAGAGTTCTCAAGGCAAGAGACAAACAGAGGTGGCTTGCCATTGCCTGCCATTGTGTAGCTACCCTGGACTTCCTTGGTGGTCTCCGTACAAGTACTACCCAGGGCAATATAAACTATAACGACCAAGGTAATGGTCTTTAGAAAACAGCCCAGAAAGTTTTCTTGGAGTATTCATGGAATGGCTATTGAGCAATGCAGCTCTTTTAAATATTTGGGAGTGACCTTTAGTGAGACCTTAAATTGGATAATACATTTGGATACTGTTAAAGCTTCTATCAAAAAAATAATAGGTGCAGTTCTGAGACTTTATCACACCAAAGGTGGATTCCTTGTAGATCCAGCGGTAAAATTATTTACTCACAAAGCAATTCCCCACCTTCTTTATGGCATAGAGGTCTGGGGCTGGAAGGACTACATAATCTCCAGCCTGGAGTCAATTCAAAACTTATTCATTAGATGACTTTTTGCCTTGCCCAAGGGGACCCCTGCAGCCCTAATGAAGGCAGAACTTGGTATGCCATCAGTTAGGGCTCGCGTCCACCTCGCTTTACTCAAATCCTGGAATAAAAGTAATACTGCCCTCACCAACATATTTAGTAAACAATGCTGATGTCAGGTAGAGATACAGCCTGGTCTACATGTTATAACAACATACTTGCCTACTATTCTATTCCAGACGACTTGTTGGGGGCTCTCAATATTGGTACCAGCTTACGAAACTGGAACTACAAATGTGACGCTTTACTGGACAGTTTCGCAATCTCTAGGTATTTATTCTCCCCTTGGTTTAAGTTATTCAAAAGAGATCACAATAGATCTCTTACTTAGCAAGTATTACATCCCAAAATCTCAGAAATGCACTTACTTTCTTACGTTTTCAGACAATGCCAACGGCTCTACTGATGGGGAGATACTCTCAAATACCACTGGCCTTACTTTCTTGTATATGCGGTGCCTCAGTTCCAGAGGACATTCTACACTACACACTATTTTTTCCTATGTATACAGCAGTTAGATCTAAATTTCTTGACAATCTGCTAATAAGACAAAAAATTTCCTCTGACATTGACAGCCTGGTCTTTTTATTATCTGACACTGATCCGCATGTCAGTTATAAAGTGTCTCTTTTTGCCTTGACCGCCAAAAAAATCAGGGCTAAGACTGCAGCTTCAGAAAATTAACCCTTTTATGACTAACTGGATTTATTATTTTACAATTTTACTGTTTATAACTGGTTCTTATTTATTTGTACGAAAATTCCTTTTAATCGCTGTTTTACCTATGTACGATTAGAATTATTTTCTTTTATTATCCTAATTCTGTATTGTGATGGCCTTTGGCTATATGTACAATAAAATTCTGGAGATACTACCCAGGGCCAGCCTTGCCTAGCTTCTGAGATCCAAGAAGACTGGCCTAGACGGGGCCATCTAGGTCAGGGCTCAGTAGTAATACTACTTTAAAAACTAACAAAATTATTTCCAGCATACCTGTTAATAAGTAAGAGCTCTCTGCACCAGATGCACAGAGTGTCCATCCAAAGCCGCTAAATTTATAATTTGAGTTCTGGCAACAGAAAAGGGTGGGGGAACTAGAGAGAAGTTGCAAAGAGGGGTCAGTGCGATTCTTGCTTCAGCAGGTGATAGATGCAGAGGTGCCTGCTTCCACGTGCAGATCTCTGCCCTGTGAGGCTGTTGTAGGAAAAAGTCATCTTGAAGAGATTTCTCTAAGCAAAGAGGGGGTGGGTCAGAGTTCAAGCAAAAATCACTTTTACAAACAGCCCTTCAAGGTTTCTATCCTCTCCCCAGTGGTGGGAAGTTTGCTTCTTCAGGAATGTTGCTGGCTAAACTTTCTGGCAGCCAATCTGAAAAAGTCTGGAATTTGACTTAAACCAGGAACATCTTTAGCAGTACTATTGTTTTTTCTAAATGTTTATCCCTTAACAGGCTCATAGCACAATCCTAAACCCCGGTTCAAGAGGTCATAAGATAGTGACTAATTCCTACACTGGTAGGAAGGTCTGCTGTTGTGTCTGGACTCTAAGTGGCACTGGTGGGGGCATGCCATGGGTGGAGCCAATGAGAAAGGGCATGCAGACCGTGCCAGACATCACATGCAGACATTCAGAGCACACCTGTCTGGTGCTGTTACTGCACAACATCAGTCTTTACTATAGATTCAGGTGAATAGCCGTCAGGCCTGTAGCCACGATTTTGTAATTCAGGGGGCCTTTAAATAAGTTAGGGGGTGCTGACGTAACGAAATAACAGTAAAAATTTAAAAACTCACTTTTGCATTGTTTGCACTCTGCTTGCCTACATGGGGAAGCAAGCCACGCTTGGGGAAGGGGCGGTGGTGGGGAGCCCTCTGGGTGGCCCAGAGAGTCAGGGGGCCTTGGCAGGAAGTCAGGGGGCCAGGCCCCAAAATACCCCACTGTAGCTACAGGCCTGGTAGCCGTATTGGTCTGAAGTAGCAGGTCTGAAGCTGAGATTGGATCAAGGCAGCAAGATCAATGAATGGCAGTAAATTAGCACACAAACCAGTCATTACTGTTCTCTTTGCAAGCAGCCATCCAACAGAAGGAGAGGCCAGGAAGGGCCCCATCCCCACTACAGCACCGACCAATAGCTGCATTGAATAGGCTGCATCATGCTGCTGTGCTCTGGGGTTGCCACCTCTCTTGACTGAGCTTAGCTCCTGCACCATGGCAAGCTACTCAACAGACATTTGTTTGACTAGTACAATGGCCCCTCTCTTGAGTGGGACAGCTTGACCTGGAACTCCACAGTTTGCCAATGCAGATCGCAAAGACATGGGAGCCTTGCTGGGATGAGACAGCTGGCAATCCCGATCATCTGATTTGCTCACAGTATTGCTGCTGATGTTCAATAAATGTGTGGGTGCTCTACAGCCAGGGCTCCCAAGTACTTACCTTAATTCGGCGGGGGATGTATAGTTCTTCACGGGACCATTCCTGTGGGGAAAACACAGGCGCTGCACTATTCCGTCGCCCAGACATGACGTAGGCATGTAGCCAGGTAACGCTCTAGCAATGGGGCTGGAAACTCGATGGTACCATCGAGTTTCCAGTCCCATTACCAGAGCGTCGCCCAGCTACGTGCCTACGTCACGTCTGGGCAACGGAATAGTGCAGTGCCTGTGTTCCAAGCAAGAATCTTCCGGCGGGGAAGCATGTGTCCCCTGCCGAAGCGTAGGTAGGTACTCAGGAATGCTATCTACAGCTGTGTCTCTTTTGGATTTGGCTTGGGTCCTCCCCACTGCTCATCTCTAACCACAGCTGAGGGGGTGTCCAAGGGGTACACAGGGGTGCTCTTACAAAGGGAAGAAGAAGAGCCCGAGTTTCACCTTCATCCAGATCACTGCTAGCCTTTGACAAACCCTGCCGCTTGTGTAGAGGGGTGGGCGTGGCCAGAGCAAGAGGACTGCCTGACTAATTGGGAGTTGGTGATAGGAATGAGCCCCTGCTGCAGGAAGGGGAAAGGGGTTTGCTTACCAAAATGATGGACACAGGGGGCAGCCAGGGGCCTTGGGTGCGCAATATTGCTGCTTTCCCCTGCCCTGCTCTAGATTAGGG
>NW_015170280.1:80239-117301 GCF_001447785.1 Gekko japonicus
GTGAAGGCCCTGGTTAGGACTTGCATGAGAGACGACCAAGTAAATCCAGACTTACTACCCAGAGACAGGCAATCGTGACCCACCTCTGCATGTCTCTTGCCATGAAGACCCTGTAGGGTCACCATGCGTTGGCTGCAACTTGACGGCACTCTCCGTCACTGTGTGCTGAGTGTGGTTAGAGAACTACTCCAGAGGGTGTGAGGTGTGGGTCCCAGTCTGGCCTTTGCTGCCTGTTTTGCTCTTGCTGGCCAAAAAGGTCAGCTTTGCTTTCCATGATAGGGAGCTGATTCTGTGGTTCCCATTTGCCACAGAAATGCTTTCCCCCAGGGGTCGTTTCGTAGAAAATGAGCTAGGGGAACTCATTAGCATAACTCATTAGCATATGCCACACCCCCTGGGCGGTGGACCTGCAAGGCCGGCGGAGTGCGAGGAAGCCCCGCCAAGGCCCTCCCTGGCCCCAGGCAGGCAGGGGTGGGGAGAGGCGGGGGGGGAGCAAATTAACCCCCCCCCTCTCCTGCCTCCTCCTGGCTGAATGAGGGCTGGAAGCAGGGTGGCCGGAAGCAGGGGGCGGGGCTTTGTCGTGTGCACCTCACCTGAGGGAACTGCGATCCCCTGCGTTCCCCCCCCCCGAATCGACCTCTGCTTTCCCCCAGTAACCAATTGGGGTCAACAGCCCAACTGCATTTTGGGAAGGTGCATCAGTGGCTGCCCCACCCAGCATCTGCCTCCCTCTTGCCAGGTATAAGCCCCAGATCTTTATGCAGGAGAGGTCTTGGGTGCATTCTCATGGCTTCCTCAGCAGGGTGTGCACCAGAAGCATGTGAGAGCAGTGGTTGCAGGGTCTGCGTTTCTTTCTTCGTTTGTACATGCCTGCCAAATGGGAACTTCACAAGTGGGGACTCAAACCTACTTCTGCAGAGCTCTTTGGTGGGGTGTGTGTGCTCTGGGGCCAGATGGAGGAGGGTGCTATGTTCCTTCCCCTGGAGGGTTTTATGGCTGGATGGGGGCAACCCAACATCAGGAGGGTATGGATACATGAGCATGTGTTGGAGAGCTGTCTTCTGTCTGCCAGGAAAGGCATGCTGCTCCATGCTGGGCAGATGCTGGCAGGAGTCCTCTGGGCTCCAACACCATCACTATCCTCTCTGCAGCTCGTTGACTGGTGTTTCTGTACATTATTTTCACACTACACAGGGCTATGGATGAGAAATGCCATCAGGAAGAGACAAACAAGTAGTTTGTCATTGCCTGACTTTGCATAGCAACCGTAGACTTCCTCAGGGCTTGCCCATCCAAGTACAAACCAGGGCCAACCCTGCTTAGCTTTTGAGATCTGATAAAGTCAGGCTAGCCTAGTAGACTATGGCAATTCCACTCACATGGGCACAGGAGAACATATCTCAGCCCCTGGGTCTGATCTATTGCTGCACCTAGGGGCTTGGCCAATACAGGTATGATGATGCAGCACCTTCCTCCTCACCAAGCCAGATCCCAGTGCCAGATTATCTAGGATTCATTCCTGGATTGGAAGGTTTTTGGGTCTCTGATGTGGTTTTCACTGGCACAACCTTATGATCCAAAGGCAGTTCCCTTCCATGTACACTGCTATTGAATCACCAGATGATGGCAGTGTTCAACAGCAAGTTAGGATTCAGCTAGACAAACTTTCCCTTGACATTGTGGGAAAGAGACAAGAAACTACACTAATAGTAAAACTGTGTCTTTATTATGATCCACCAAGGTTTGTTTAATCTTGATACTGGCCGAGGCAAAGCACTCTCAATTGGGGCTTTGCACTCACAGAGCAACTTGTTTCAGCTGGGCTGTGTTGCAAGGGTAGTGTTTTCCTTTGCCTGCATTACATTTTAATGGAGCCCAAGGTTCTTAAGGGGCATGCAAGATTTTCAGTTCTCTTAGGCTGCCGTACCCCTGACTCCAGCTTTGTTTCACTCCTGAGATGGTGTGTGTGTGTGTGTGGGGGGGTGTCTTCTTGCCAACTAAACTGTCCCTTGGGCAAAATATACTGTCTCTTGTCATAATTTACTATAATGATGCTTTGTAACCCTCGTGCAGCCTTCATTTGCTGGGAAGTGAGTTTTATTTTATTTATTTGCTTCATTTATACACTGTGACACTCCCCAACGGCAACCCAAAGCAGTTTACATTGTTCTCTCCCTCCTCCATCCTATCCTCACAACAACCCTGAGAAGTAGGTTAGTCTGAGAGCATAGGACTACTATCCCAAGGTCACCCAGCAAGCTTCCATGGCAGAGTGAGAATTTGAACCTGGGTCTCCCAGATTCGGAGCTGCGGTGGCTCAAGTGGCTCAACTACTGCGGAAGGCCAGTAGATCAGCAGTTCAAGACCTGAGTGTGCCGCATGACGGAGTGAGCTCCCGTCTCTAGTTCCAGCTCCTGCCAACCTAGCAGTTCGAAGCAAGAAATTGCAAGAATATAAATAGGGACCACTTCGGTGGGAAGGTAACAGCGTTCCGTGGCGCCTTGGTGTTTAGTCATGCCGGCCACATGACCGCGGAAACGTCTTCGGACAGCGCTGGCTCTTCGGCTTTGAAACGGAGATGAGCACCGCAACCCTAGACTCGGATTCGACTGGCTTTCGAGCAAGGGAACCTTTACCTTTACCTCCCAGATTCTAGTCCGACAGTCTAACCCAGGAATCCCCAGCATGTTGCCTGTGGGTGCCGTGCTGCCTGCTGACACTTTTTCTGGTGCCCATCAAGTGTTTTTTAAAACTGGACAGGGCCATCAGGATTTCTGATTGGTCACTGGAAGTCCGATTGGCTGTTCAGATTAAGATATCTGTTTCGGCAGCAGGTGCCACCACAGTATTGGTTTCATTATCTCTTTTTCACTGTTCCTTCCCAATGCATTTTCTAAAATTACTTCTCTTGTGGTTTCAAAGACTAGGGTGGCATATTCAGCACGCTTTACAATCTCCATCTGGTCCATCCTCAGGGGAAAGTTGTCAGTCTTTGATGCCCCCATTTTAGAGAGGATGCCAGAAGTCTGGCTAAAGGGTCTTGTCTAAGACAGCACAATTAATCCAATGGAAGAGGTGAGATGAAACCCAGGCTGGGCAGGGCCAAGGTTCCTAACTGATTGTTGGACACCAAAGCAGGGTTCTTTTACTTGTCATGTGGATGTATCCCTTACATCTCAGCCCTCTCACCTCATAAAGGTAAAGGTTCCCTTGCTCGAAAGCCAGTCGAATCCGACTCTAGGGTTGCGGTGCTCATCTCCGTTTCAAAGCTGAAGAGCCAGCGCTGTCCGAAGACGTTTCCGTGGTCATGTGGCCAGCATGACTAACCACCAAGGCGCACGGAACGCTGTTACCTTCCCACCGAAGTGGTCCCTATTTATCTACTTGTAATTTCTTGCTTTCGAACTGCTAGGTTGGCAGGAGCTGGAACTAGAGACAGGAGCTCACTCCATCATGCGGCACCTGGGTCTCGAACTGCTAAACTACTGACCTTCCACAGCCTGCAGTTCAGCGTCTTAACCACTTGAGCCACCACAGCTCCTCATACCAAAACACTAACTTGTGTTGCATTCCAGAGGGTGCACAACTGTCACTTTATACAAAAATCTCAAGTCATTCTGTCCACTGAGATTCAAAAGCTTACACAAATATATTTCATTCAATGTTCTGTGCCAGCCTGGCTGTTTTATTCTCTGCATCAAAGAGGACGAATAGACTCTATCAAGCAAAGGCTTAATTTGAATAAACAGGAGACAGAGCCAATGAGCCTGTGCTGAGTGCCACTTTGCTCTGACCTCGAAGTTACCAGTCAGCCCCGGTTCATCCTGGAAGCCTAAACCTTGGCACCATCACTTTTTGGAAAGTGCCAGTTTGTCGGATTCTATCCCGGCTACACCTCGCTACTCTCTGCAACCAGATGCCCGCGCCCGTTCGGGGCAATGCCCAGATGGGTGAAGCTAAGGGCGAGGGCCCGCCCACTTTGCAAATCTCTCGTCCCTCATTGGTTTGGCTTCTGATGCGGGCGGGGCAAGAGACTCCCGACGCGGTATAAGGCAACGCTCAAACAATGCATTCTCCGATCCTGGCTGGGTCGCTTTGTAAAAGAAATTGGCGGCGGCTGCCGGGAGCAGGCGAAGGAACCGGATTAAGGGGGAGGCGGGGGCGTCTCTGCAGTCCGGATCGAAGGTCTACTTTCACGAGGAGCGCCCCCGTTTACCCGAGACGCTGTTTGAGCGCGCTTTGCCTCGCCAGCTTCCTGCTCCATTCTTGCACGTGGGAAGGGGCGGCGGGTGGCCGGCGGGCCCCTCGTCCGTGCCCGGCGCGGAGCCGGCAATGGAGCTGGACCCTCCTCACCAGCCCTACTTTTTCGAGGCCGACCCGCAGGCAGAGGACTTCCATCCCTCCAGCGCGCCCAGCGAGGACATCTGGAAGAAGTTCGAGCTGGTGCCCCCACCGCCCCTGCTGGGCGCCGGCCCGGCCCGCGATGATGCGGACTACCTGCTGGAGCCCGGCGGGCTGCTGGGCAACCTAAGCGCCTTCGTCCTGCGCGACTGCATGTGGAGCGGCTTCTCGGCCCGGGAGCGCCTGGGCAAGGCGCTGACGGAGAAGTGGGCCGGATCGGCCGCCGCCGCCAAGCCCTCTTTCGGGTCGGACTTGGGGCTAGGCGGCGAGTGCGTGGACCCCGCCGCCGTCTTACCCTGCCTCCTAGCCGACGGCAAAGTGCCGACCTCGTCCGGCTCGGAGAGCCCAAGCGATTCGGGTAAGGCGGAGCCCGGGCAAGGAGGGGCGTGGGCTGGCGGCGTGCCCGAGTCGCGCAGCCTTGCGAAAGCGGGGCGCCGCCGAGACATGTGCTCGCAAATTGGTCGTGGTGGGGAAGGCACCTGCCCGCCGGCCCCGAGTGGTGGAGGCGAGGATTTAAACGCCCCCCCCCCCGCTGGAACGACTCTTGTTTCTGCCCGGAGACCTCTGGGAGGCCCTGCTTTGCACGCACCGCCCCCGGCTACCCGCCGCCTTCCTCGCTTGCACAACTTTTCTGAGCCCGGCCCTTGTGCTTTATCCTTGAAGCTCTGCTGCACCCGAGGCCCTCCCGGTTGCCCAACCTTTTCCCCAGCCCCCACCCGCCCCAGCCTGTGGGAAACCAGGTGGCGCGCTTCTTCGCGCTCTTGCAAGGGATCTGAAAGGAGCACTTCCTTCTCCTGTGTAGGAAACAGGCAGGCTTTTGTTTCACAATAACGGCAAGCTGTAAACCCCAGACTTCTGTGTCTGGAGATGGAGAGGCCCTGTTTTATGAACCTTATGGCGTTCTCCTCCGGTGGGGGTGGGGGTGGGGGGTGGAACGGTGCCCTTGGGCCTCTTATCATGCTAGGACTCTTTTGGTGTTTAAATTGAAAAGGAATGTCTTAACATCTCAGTTTATCTCAGACTCAAGGCTTTGTGTAAGTAAATAAGATTTTACAGTGACTTTCAAAAGGTTGGTAACTCTGGTTTGGAAATTCCTGGATAGGAGTTTGGAGAAGTAAAGGAGCTCAGCAGGGATGTGGTGCCATAGAGTTCACCCTCCAAAGCTGCCGTTCTTTCCAGGAGGCTGGTCTCTGTAGTCTGGAAATCAGCAGTTGTTCCAAGAGAACTCCAGGCCCCACCTAGATCTGTAGAGTTGTAGTTCAGTAGCGCCAGAAATAAATGTCTAGCAGGACTTAACTACCCCCAACTTAATGCTACATTATCTAAGAAGTGGCTGAAATCCCAGGTGCCTGGTTGTTGGGGCTCCTGGGAATCTGTGTTTACCTTGCTGCTTTGGAAGAATAATCTGTGGTGCTTCATAAATAACAAGTATTATAACTGCTGGAGTATTATATCGTGTTAACACTGTAAAGATCTGAGAGCATACTGAGGGGGCAATGTTGCCCCTTGTATTAAGACTAATGTGTGCGAGTGGCAGGGATTGGATGGGAGACAGTCTCTTGCATGCTAAGCTAAACCTACAAAGTGGTTCCCAAGAGCCTGTAAATATGTCTGAAGATATATTAAGCTAGTCTCTAGCCTCTTAGCAGTGTGTGTATGGGGGGGAGGGGAGAATGAGCCAATTGGTGTCTGAGCCTGTTTGCGGCAAGTGTTCAAGGACATGAGGTGTAGAAAGGATGCTGGCCAGCTGTCGGCTTCCTGCAAGTCCCCATGGAAGGGGATCCCCCTCTGCCTTTGCCAAGGCAGCTTGATCCATCACCTGGAATCTAAATTTCTCCTCCTGTAAGCTGCTGTATCTCCGCAACTTATAAATGATGGGGAAAGTGCACAAACCATTACCCAGTACAGGAGGTTTGATGCACACAAATGACCCTCTCACCTTGTTTGTGAGCTTCTGTAGAAAGTGTTTGGGATCTTCTTTTAAGCTAATACTAGGAGTTTGAGCTAAAATATCTGCAGAGTGTGGTGGTAGTGATGGAAAATGCCGTCAAGCCACAGCTAATTTATGGTGTGACCCTGTGGGGTTTTCAAGGCAAGAAACCTTCAGAGGTGGCTTGCCATTGCCTGATATTCCTTGGAGATCTCCTATCCAAATACTAGCCAGGTCTGAGATCTGATGAGATTAGGCCAGCCTGGGCTATCTGGGTCAGGGCACAGTGCAAGAACCCCAGTTTTTTTTTAAAAAGCAAGTATGACAAGGTAAATTGAATTGATACGTGTTGTAAAGCAAAGTTTAAGTGCAGCAGCACCTTTAAGACCAGCAAAGTTTAATTCTGGGTATAAGCTTTCACGTGCATGCAGACTTGTGAGACGCACAAATTCTGTGCAGCACTGTCAGGGAGCTAAGGGAAGGTTTAGCTTGAAAGTTGGTGCAGCATCGAAATGGGCAACCTGGGTTGAGTCACTGGGTGAGCAGAGCCTGCATATGACTCACTCCCAAGATTGCTTCTCAGCTCCAGCCCTGCTCAAATTGGGTATAAGGTTTAATTACATTAAGTGATAGGCAGATCGAGGCTTAATCTCAATTAGCAAAGGGGAGGTGGGGAGTGTTATTGATTCACTCTAATCATGCCTCTCTGTTGACCTGGACATTACCCTCCCCCCTTTGGTTTCTTCCTCAGATGCTGTTTTCAGCCATCCCCATGAGCTTCCCCAAAACAAAAAGCAACAGATGCAGACAATAAGCATATTGGGGGGGGGGGGGAAGCTGGCTGTGAGTGCTCAATGACTGATTAGAGTCCAAGCCAATCAGGGATGGAGGAGGAGGGAGCAGCAAGAGTCCAAGCCCTGCTCTGGCCAGTTTCCAGCATGCTTGGAGGAAGAAAGGCCTGCTAGCCAAGGGTTTTTTTTATTATTAATGGGGAAATGATATTATGCACACAGTGGGAGTTTGGAAGGAGGAAACTGCAAAATGCAAAGCAAGTGGTAAATGTTTAACGTAGCCATTAGTGTGTAAAGCATTCATGTGCAGGAAGAAGACGACCTGGCAGAAAATAGTCTGGCACATCAGATGTTGGAATACAGAGCCACTTTTAGCATTCAAGAGGAGTGGAAAGATCCTAGGACACAATCTGTGGGTAAAGTCTTGTGTAAGCCCCAGTGGAACTGAATTTGTGCAAGAACCCCCCCCCCCACCTTCCACAGAATTCCTCAAGAAGAAGGAATAGGCTGGTGCTGCCTTTAATGCACTGTCATTTCAAAACTGCCAGTGCCTTGGCACTTTGACCAACGTAGGACGATACCCCAACTGTGTCCTCCACCAGCCCTTAGGGTCCCTCTCCTTCAAAAGTCATTGAGCAAGCCTGACATGGAAATGCTAGGTGTAGAGTAGGCACAGGCAGCCCTGACCTGGATAGCCCAGGCTAGCCTGATTGTCTCAGGTCTCAGAAGCTAAGCTGGGTCAGCCCTGGTCAGTATTTGGATGGGTGACTACCAAGGGGTACCAGCGTCACTACACAGAGACAGGCAATGGCAAACCACCTCTGACCGTCTTCTTGTGTTAAAAACCCTGCAGGGTCACCTTAAGTTGGTTGTAACTCGATGGCAAAAGAAAGGTGGGCAAGAGGCCTGTAATTCTGAATGGCTATGAAGAAGAAGGCATTTGAGCTGGTGCGGTTTGCCCATGTGCCAGTCTGTCCTTGTCAAAGTGACATCTTCTAGAAACTGCCACAGATACCACAGACTAGAGACATAAAGAGGAGAGTCATTGAGAAGTTTCTGTTGGGTTCAGCAAGTATTGCATTGGTGATCTGTTCAGAGTTTTAGAACAGTGCTGTATGGTGCTCATATCTCCAGCTCCAGTGAGGTGCCCAAAACAAGACCATTTTTACATGCATGGCTGAAATTCCCCATTTCTCACAGCTGATGCTGATATGGGTGCAGTGATTCCTGCAGATACTGCTTTATTGGGTGTCTTGTTCTGCTTTGCTACCAGGCTGAGGGAGCTTTGTTTTCTGTTGTGCTGATGTGGAGGAGGGTGTTGCTTTTGGAGAAGGAGCTCTACCCAGGTGGTTTTTTAGAGGTGCCGAACTATCCTCTCTAAGGTCAAGAATCCTGGGGGAAATGGCAGTATCCAAAATGTTCCCAGCAGTAGTCCTAAAATGCATCTGGTAGCCAATTATTAATCTGCATGCAGTTCTGCAAAACTATATTGGCTACTGAGGGCAAGTGGGGTAAGATTCATTAACAGACCGCCAATTGTAAGATACTGGAGCTCCAATTCTTGTTCTTAGACACACTTTTTAACCGGCAGTGATCAAGGACATGTCCCATTTTAAACCGCGCTCCTATAAGGGAGCCTCCCTGTTTCCCTTGCTAGCCAATTACTGGTTTGTCTGCCTTCTATCACCATGAGCTTACTCACTGGCAGTTCTTGCCTCTGAAAGCTTCAGGCACAATAAACCCAACAGTAAGCTTCTTCCCAAGACTGAGGAATGGGCCCTTCACTTTGATTTCTAGTGAATGATGAGGTCAGGGCCCGTTCCTTTTGTGCTCCACTGAGATAACCTTTCCCCTTAAACTCTTTCCCCCTCTCCTTTGTAAAAGCCCCGCCAGTTCATCTGAGGCATGAATACTGGGCGGCTGGATGGCTTTTGAGGCTCAGCTGAGCCTTCTGTGCGAATTGCCTTGGAGGGGGGACCCTCTTTCTTTCTTTGCTTGCTGGGTGGGGAGGTGTTGAGCCCCTTTCTCTGGCTGAATGGGGGTGGGGAGATTTGGGCTGAACAGGATTTACTACTTGTGAAAAGTAGCAGCCTCTGAAGTGTAAAGTGAAGCTGCCTGGGGACAAAGGAGACTCTCCTCCCAGGCCTGCTTTCATTTACAATTCCAGTGGGTGATGAAAGAGCCTGGGGGGCAGGAGTGGAAGAAAAAGCTTTAGACTGAAAACTTTGTTCAGCCTGGTGGGGATTGTTCTGCTCCCCCCTGCTTTCTTGTATGGGGGGGGAGGGGGAGTGTAGGCATGTCCTCAGGGAGAACTGCCTTGAGGAAAAGCCTTCCCTTAGTCATGGAGGGAAGTGCTTTGGACCGACATAGTTCTGAATGAGCTGGAATTTGGAGACCCCTTCCTTGAGATGGAAGTTCTTGCCCTCCTTCTCCCTCACTCCCCCCCCCAACCCCCCCCTCAAGGCAGGAGTCCTATCAGCTTTGGAAGCTGTGCTGAGACAAAGGTCAGGCACCTTAGAAATGTGATCCATCTCCCTTTGGGGGCTACAATCCTTTAATAATTCCATCTTTGTCCTTGCAAGGCCATTGAAGAATGGGTCACTGTTCCCAAGTCATGGGGGGCGACCTGCGGTGTCTTGTCCCAGGGCTGCCTGGATGGCATTTGGAGGCAGGCCCAAGGCCAGTTTTTTCATCTCATTATAGGCCATGTAAAAACGATGAGGCTTTTGCATTTAGTCCCCCACCACCCAGCTGCTGACCCACAACAGAGTCGGGAGCCACCTGTCTCCCTTTGGGGGATTAGACAGATTCCTGGAGGGCAGGTGTACCAGTGGATAGTAGACATGGTGACTAAAGGGAACCTCCACATTCAGAGGCAGTAAACAGGAGGCAGCATCAAGGGAAGGCCTTGGCCTCTATGCCCTGTAGGCCCTCCAGAGGAACTTGTTGCCCACTGTGTGGGACATGGTGCTGGACTAGATAGACTGCTGGTCTGATCCAGCAGGGCTCTTCTTACGGTGAGGAACTGGGCATGCAGGCAATCTAGAAAAGGGTAGTAGCCCTTAAAGGTTTTAAGCTGGTAAACTGCCTTGTGGGGGCTTTTTGTTTTTGTTTGGGGAGGGGGCCACATCCTTTCCCCGTCTCCATCAATGACTATTGCCCAGGGCTCCTCTTCAGTTTACAAAACATTGCTGCCTGGGATGCGGGCTAGCAAGCCGTACTTGTCACAGGGAAGAGGTTACTTTGCTTGTGCCTTGTGCAGACTTTCTGCACCCCGACCCTGCAGTGTACCCCTAATGTAGCAATGCTCAGGAACAGAGGTAGCCCTGGGTGGTAAGAATTCATAGTATATTCAGGGGCTGTACCAAGAAGGTTCTACACCAATGTGCTGTCACTCCCTCTCTGAGTAAAGTGGATGTCCTGATGTACTAAGAAACTACATAGGAAGGTGGGGGGGGGGGGGGGGGGGGGGCTGAGTGTTGGGACTTCTAGATACATGCAGGAATAACATATCGGAAAAGAAAGCCGCTGTCCCCTGAATCCACTGGGGGCTGCAGGTTGTGCATACTCCTTGCCTTTCTTCAGTCTGGGGTGGTGACTGAGTGCATAGCTTTTCAGAGGCCTGAGGCACACAGTGAGGCCAGGTGTCTCAGAAGGGTCTCTCAAGTGCCAGACTTGGCTACTTGAAAACTGAAGCAGTCTCATTCTCCACCCCTCTGACTCTGCGTACCTCTTTTCGATTGTGAGCCATGAACTGAGTGCTTTTTAAGGTGAGGCAAAGCCTGTCAGAACATGTTCTAGAGTTGTGCTGCAGTGTACCTTACCAATCTCTTCCAATTTTATTTCACTTATGCCAAAATCAGTATCTTCCCCTCACCTGCAAAGTAGTTTTTTTTATTTTACAAAATGTATATCCTCCCTTTTACCCTCCTAAGGGCCACAAAAGCAGCAAACAAATTTAAACGTGCATAATAAAACCACATTTCAAAACCATTAAAAACCAATGAGCAAGAAAAACACATCAGCAAAACCGTAATTAAAACATGTACAAAGACATAAACACAACAATTAGCGCTGGGCAGGAAGGAGGGATCATTAAAGGAACACCAAATGAAACAAAAAAGTCTTCACCTGCTAGTGGAAGACAGCAACAGCGGACAGATGAATCTCCCTGGGGCGAGAGTTCAGAGTTTCGGTGCCACAACTGAGAAGGCCCTTCTCTTGGGTTGCTACCCACCTAATCTCAGAAGGCAGGGGCACCGAAAGTAGGGCCTCCAAAGATAACTGTAGTGGTTGGGAAGGTTCATAAGGAATTAGGTGGTGTGCTACCTGCTGATCTGTTGAGTCCAGAAGTGTAACAGTTTGTTCTGTGTTCTCTTGCGTACAGAAGGGGAAGAAATAGATGTGGTGACGGTGGAGAAAAGGCAGTCGCTGGCGGTGAGGAAGCCGGTCACCATCACAGTGCGGGCAGACCCCTCAGATCCATGCATGAAATGTTTCCACATCTCAATCCACCAGCAGCAACACAACTACGCAGCCCGCTCTCCTCCAGAAGCCTGCACCCAGCCGGCGAAGGATGCTGAGGAGGAGGGGGAGGGTGCTGGCCCAGGATCCCCAGGGCAAGTAGTGGAAAGTTTCTCCTCTTTCCTCCCCAAATCTGGGAGTGCTCCCAGTTCGGACAGCGAGGATGTGACCAAGCGGAAAAACCACAACTACCTGGAGCGCAAGCGGCGCAACGACCTTCGCTCACGTTTCCTGGCATTGAGGGACCAGGTGCCTGGCCTTGCCAACTGCCCCAAAACCCCCAAAGTGGTGATCTTGAGCAAAGCGTCCGAGTATCTGCAGTCCCTCATCAGCACGGAGCAGCAAATGGTGGCAGAGAAGAAGTGGTTGAAACTGCAGCAGCATCAGCTTCTGAAACAGATTTCGTACCTCAGGGGGGTGCATTAGATGCCAAGGATCCTACCCAGCTTACTTCTTGTGATGGTGGTGGTGGTGATGGTGGTCTCTTTCCACACTGCAGCTCCCAGAATGCATTTACAGCTGACACACACAACACAGCTTCCTGCCATCCTGCTCCAGACGACGAGGAGTGCCTCCTCAGCTGTGTGCGCAATAGCTGTGCTTTGAGACAGAACAAAAATCTGGGTAATATCTTTTATTAGGACCAACCGGATTGACAAAACATTTGTGCGAGCTTTGATACTTACCGGAACTCTTCATGAAGCTGGATGTTACAAAACTTTTTTTTAAAAATGGAGGGGTGGGATGCTGTTGGAGGGTCTTGAGTCAACAGTTCTAAGCCTAGCTGTCAGCAAGAGGAATGCAAGATTTGTCCCCTGAGGGCACTTCTGTTTGCACATATCTCCTCCCTCCCCCAACCACTGAGGAGTGCTGTTTCCTTGTGGTCTCCGATTGGCTAGAGGGTGTATACAGAGGAATACCAGAGCTGCAGTTTTTAAAGAAGGTTTGAATCTCCTGGTTTTTCCCTAATTCTGGGTACCTGCTAGGTAGAAGCTGTGACTGGTATACCTCCCCCAGACTGGGTTTAGGATTCCTTGTGACAGACATAAAAGTAGGACACAATCCTGAAGGGATAGACTCTTGCACAGTTCCTACTAATTATGATGGGGCATGAGCAGGAGATCTTCCTGTCAGATGGGGCCCCTGTGGTTCCAAACTGTCTTGCATCAAACTCTACTGCCCTTTAGTGGGAGCCAAAATCTGCCACCTTTGGGGTGGTGGTCACTTTTCAAAGACTGATGAAAGTGTGTCCTCTTCATAGAACTGAGCTGTTTTCACTGGAAGTGCACTGCGATCACCTTGGAATTGATTTACCTCATACTTTCTCACTTTTTACTACACATAGTAGCTTGACCTAGATTTTTGTATACTATAGAATCCCATTGTTGTAACTGCCTGTTTCTTTATACTGGATGGCTTTTTAAATATGCTGTATTTTTGTACAATGTTTTTAGATGTTATTTTATAAAAGTACTTCGCACATTTTTTAAAAAAAATTAATTCAACTGTTTTCCGAAGAGCTAGGGGAGGAGAATTCTGCTTGCCTACATATCTCCCCCCCCCCCCCCCAGCAAATAATACCATGTATTCCTGCTTATGGCTTCTAACATCAGCATTCAGTGGGAATTCTCCTGGCTGGTCCCAAATTTCAGACACCAACAATATGAACACCAGAGGACTTGTGGGGTTCTTTTATGGGGAGGGAATAATTTCCCAAATGTGATGGAGGGCACCCTGTCACTTCTACTGTTGCCTGAAGAAAAAAATTCTCCTACAGAAGGTGTGACTTTGGATCTGTGATTAATGGAATTCCCCGTTCTACCCACCCACCTTCTCTCTAAACAAAGGGCTATATGGAAATATTTTCAAGGTGGGAGGGGAGCTTAGGCCCCTGCATGAGTGAAGGGACTGATACAAAAGTGTTGCTTTGCCAGCTTTTGTTCCTCTGGCTGGGGTCAGGCCACCCATTCACCCCCCCAACCCCCTTTATGCAAATTCTCCCCACCCATCAGCCTTTGTATCCTTGGAGGGAAAGGCAGGACCAAGGTGATGGATGGTGATTTTATCTCTGCTGAGCCGGACTTGCTTGTTCTCCACTGGTCTCTCAGCAAGGCCCTCTCAGGTGTCCCTTGACTGGCCTACTTCTGAGTTGTAAGGCTGTGCAGTCAGACTTAGCACTTTCTTTGTTACCTCAGGCTTTGTAAATAAAGGAGTTGCAAAAGATGAAATTTTGTCTGTCTTTCTCCCCCAACACAGATATGGGGGAGCCTGTGTCCCAGAACAACATTATCATTTTTTTCATTTAGATGACCTGAATACCAGTGAGCAACTAATTCTTGCCAAAAGCTGGTGACTAGGGTTCCCAAATGTGCCCGGGGGGCGGGGAATCCCCCGCTTCGGAGCCCCGGAGGAATCCGGGCCCGGGGGAAACCCCGCCCCCGAAGCTGCGTCACGCAGCCACGTCGCTGACGTTGGGGGCGTGGCTGAGCTCATCGGGGGGGGGGAACCATATGTTCCCCCCCCCGACGAGCTCAGCCACGCCCCCAACATCAGCGATGTCTGACGTCACTTCTGGTGACGCAAGAACGAACACCCAGCTCCCGGCCGGGACTGAGCCTCCCCCGCTGGTGAGTTGAAAGGATTTGGCAACCCTACTGGTGACCTTTCTGTGGTGGGGGTGGGGGGGTTGACAGCAGCCCTCCACTCTACAGTTGAATGAACTCTGATGAGAAGCACAGCTAGTGGATGGTATGAAGGAGTTGCTTGTGGGAAGGTTTCCCACATGGGCTGGGGACCTTCAGTTTTATATTCAAGTTGCTGATGTGGGAAATTCAATAATATGGTATCCATCATTGGTCTTGGGCTGTAAATAAACATTGATAATATGGCATCCAGTACCAAAACAGTTCAGGACTATCAGCGCATCGGCCTCTCTAAAAGGTAACCGTGTTTGTACAGGGAACAGCTAGCATTTTGAAGCTAGGCAAAAAGGCCAAGCAAAGAACTCTCCCCCCCCCCCGATGATTCAGTGAGAATCTCTAGAAATTCCAATCATGCATTTTGCAAAGCCAGTAGGGTATGTTGACATGCATGATGACCAGTCAGTTTAGGGATAGGAGGTAGGAAAGCATTGTTTTATGGGGTTAAGGAGAAGCTGGGAGTTGGCAGAGGTCATTTTGCAAAACCTAGTATGTAGGTCAGGTGCCTCCAAACTTCATTAGCTGGAAGGCACATGTGGGATATAAAAACCTAAGTCCTAGCTAGACAGACTTCTGGGTCAGTGTTGCCTGTGCTGAGAAACAAGCTTCCTAAACTTTGAGTCAGAGCCTTTCCTAGCTACCCAAGACCCTATAATTAGAGGTGCCATGGACTTAAACCTGGAACTTTCTGTGCACTGAATTATAGTCTTTCTCCAAAGTATAGCTTGCTTTCCCCAGCTGTATGTGCCTTGAAGATTTGGCCCAAGGACTTCTCATACCCACAGTCCCACAAGCATCTTGTGCACTGCATACCACAGATTTATGGAGGAAGGGCCTCCACAACTAATGAATGGAACGTTCCCTTACAAAGGCAGTATATCAGATACTGGGGCAACCAGTAGGAGATGGCCCTAAATTTTGTGCCCCATAGGTATCTGGTGGGGATTTGCTGGAAACCAAATGCTGGATGAGATGGCTCTTGACCAGAACTAGGAAGGCAACTTCTTATTAAGACAAGCCAGAGCGTTAATTGTGTGAGACTGTACTGGCAAAGCTAAAGTGAGACTCGTACCTAAAGGCTAACAGATTTATCCATCTGTTTCTCTTTAAAATGTTGCTAGACCACACAGGGTTAGGCAACCCTCACTGTCTGAGACAGATAATAGCATGCCATACCATTCTGTTTGGCACTACGGCTTCTGTGCTCTACCCCAAAAGCATGGGTGCTATCAAACAAAGACAGGCTGAAGGGCTGGTTTCAGGGTTTTTTCGGACTTGGAGTGGTAACATCTGCATTATTTTCATTTACTTTATTAGAATGCCCTCTCGCCAACCTCATAGGCCCTTGCACTTATGACACTTAAATGGTAGTTTGAATAGGGAACAAGTTCTGCCTCCAACCTAAAGAGCTGTCACAATACCAGATGAAGCAAAAGATTGGCCTTTTTTGGCAAGCTGTTACAAACTGAATTTTGGCTACAAACGTCATAAGCCACCTTTCTTATCAATGGGGACAAAACCCAGCTTAACTCATTCTCCTGCCCTCCATTTTATCCTCACAACAATCTTGGGAGGTAAGTTAGACTTTGTGTGTCACTGGCCCTAGTTCATCCAGAAAGCTTCCAGGGCATAGGTGGGATTTAGACTGGGTCTCCTAGATCCCGTTCAGACACTATAACCACTACACAACACTGGCTCTGATAGCTCAAGAAGTTTTTAAGTCCCTTTTGTTTTGTCACTTGGAGATTTTCCTCCTTGTGTGTTGCCTTCCTGGCATCTCATGAGTAAATCTTTGCTTCCACTGCAAACACCATAAGGGTTTTCTGGAGCTACTCTGGGCCCAGATATTCCAAACCGGTGACCAATTTTGAGACTCCTCGCTTTATTTTTTGATGAGTTATACCTGCCACAAACAGAGGACCTTTGTTTCCATTGCAAATAACATAGAGGTTCTAAAGATAAAGTAGACTGGGATGTTTCAGTTCTCTTCCCCTTTGGCAGTGCAACTCCCACAATCATTCTGAAGTGTTGGCCAATTTTCAAATGTCTGGCTTTATTTTATGATGAGTTATGCCTACCATAGACAGACAGATGCCTCCTTTTATTATTATAGATTTATACCTTGTCTTTTCCTCCAGTTGAAACTCCAGAGCAGCTTAGATTGTCCTCCTCTCTGTTTTATCATGAACTGGAGCTCCCTCTGGACTGGCCCTGGTCCCTGTGAGTGCCAGATTCATTCTGATGGCTGGCACAGTGCCACACAGGTGCATGGCGTTGGTGCTAAACCTCCTCCAATGAAGAGCCACATGCAGGAGATTATTGGGTGCTTTGTGCTGTGGTGTTGCCTCCTCTCTGGGGAGCAGAAGCCATTGCCACTCCCCACCTCTCCCACCATAAGGCTCGCTCTGTGACCAGTGGCAACTGTCTGGGTGGCAGTGGATGCCATCTCAGGGATTGAAGTTGCATGCTATGCCTGGTTCCCTACCCTCTGGGTGTGTACCTGAAAAGGAGCCAGGCTACAGATGCCTCTGAGAGCCAGAAGGGGCAAGCTGGAAGCCAGCCAGATCGTGGCCCCGGTCACACGGGCCGGAAAATGCGGGGGGGGGGAGCGTGGCAAAGAAGCTGCCTCACTGGCAAAAGGCTCCGCGGGTTTAACCCTTTCCAGGGCTGCAGAGGAATGCAAACTGTCTGCTCCGTCCAGTCCCCTCCAGGAGGAGCTTCAGCCTGGCCGCCCTCCCGCCACGCCCCCCCTGCACCTCCCCCTCTGCTGCCCAGTGCAGAGAGTTCCTTTCGAGCAGGTCGAGCCAGGAGTGTGTGGGGGGGGTATGGAAAAGAGGAGGGGGCTCTGCGCGCGCACATGAGTTATACCTGTCCAGGGAGGGGGGAGTGCGAACAGGGAAGGCTCCGGATAAGCAACAGCCGGGAGAAGCGGTGCAGCAGCCGGAAAGCCCCCCCCCTCCTTAGAAGTAAGCCATGCACCGCGGGAGGGAGGTGTGCGCATGCGCCGTTGGGTGCTTGTGTGCATCCCGTGGAGACTTGAAAAATAAAACCTTTTGAGAGGGGACAGGGTCGCGCGCGCGATCAGACGCCCGCCCTTGCCCTGCAGTTTCTGGAAACTAGTACCTCAGAGGTACTAGTTTTTTAAGCTGCATCTTCGGCAGGAAGCCTTGGGTGAGCCACGGGAGCTCTACGCTTCCCAGATGTGGCGGTGTGATCGCGCCTGGACAATCCGCCTATCTTCCATCTCTGTAGTGTGGCTAATGCTCTGTGTGACCGCAGCCGTGTCTCATAGAGCGAGAATTACTTACCATTGCAACTGTTGTAATGTTCAGAGAAAATGCACTCTTGGTGCACTCAGGCCCCACTGAGCTCCAACTCATTGCATCTTTTAGGACCAGATATTGTCCAGGGCATTCTTTTCATCCATAGCAGCCACACTTCTAAATGTGTGCATGGAAAGCATTACCTTTAATCCCTTCTCCTGAGCATGCAAAAAAGCCAAGATCTACAGTGGTTAAGACGCTGAACTGCAGGCTGTGGAAGGTCAGTAGTTCAGCAGTTTGAGACCCGGGTGCCGCAAGACGGAGTGAGCTCCCGTCTCTAGTTCCAGCTCCTGCCACTCTAGCAGTTCAAAAGCAAGAAATTGCAAGTAGATAAATAGGTACCACTTCGGTGGGAAGGTAACAGCGTTTCGTGCGCCTTGGTGTTTAGTCATGCCAGCCACATGACCACGGAAACGTCTTCGGACAGCGCTGGCTCTTCGGCTTTGAAACGGAGATGAGCACCGCAACCATAGAGTCGGACTCAACCGGCTTTCGAGCAAGGGAACCTTTACCTTACAGACAAGCTATGCAGTATGTCTAACCACACACAGCCCTGGCTTTCCCCCCCCCCCATTGTTTTCCAAAACATTAACACAGTTACAAGTAGATGTGGCCTTTTTTCAGCCCTTGGACCAAAATGATTTCTTGCGCCAGTCTCGTTTTCCTTGGAAGGGTGTCTCTCTTGGGGGCAAACTGACTTCCTGTTCAGAGCACATGTGACAATACAATGCTGCCAATTTCTGAGCCCAACATTGTCTGCTGTGCATGTAGCTCTCTAGAGTCTCAAGCAGAGGAGGATTCGAGTCCAGCAGCACCTTAAAGACCAACAAGATTCCTGCGATAATAAGCTTTTGAGAGTCAAAGTTCCCTTCTTCAGATGCCAGCTTTGATTCTGGACAGCTTATACCCTGGAAATCTTGGTCTTTAACATGCTACAGGACTTGTACCTTCATCTTCCACTAGCGCAGACCAACATGGTTACCCACCTGAAACTATCTTCAAGCAGAGAGAGATCTTTTCCAGCTGGGCAACCTGGGATCCTTTCGTGAGGGACTGAACCATGGACCAGCAGTCTGCAGAGTAGGTATGCGCTGCAAAGTAATGCTATAGCCCTGCTCCACCAGTCATTTTGGCTATTAACGAGCCCCAGTTTGTGTGTGTAGATATATTCCTTGGCAAAAGTGTAAAACTGTGCTGTTATGGAATAAGGCTTTTTATATTTGTGTGTGTGTGTTTATATATATATATGTGGAGCTGCGGTGGCTCAAGTGGTTAAGACGCTGAACTGCAGGCTGTGGAAAGTCAGTAGTTCAGTGGTTCAAGACCCGGGTGCCGCAAGACAGGGTGAGCTCCTGTCTCTAGTTCCAGCTCCTGCCAACCTAGCAGTTCGAAAGCAAGAAATTGCAAGTAGATAAATAGGTACCACTTTGGTGGGAAGGTAACAGCGTTCCGTGCACCTTGGTGTTTAGTCATGCCGGCCACATGACCACGGAAACGTCTTCGGACAGCGCTGGCTCTTCGGCTTTGAAACGGAGATGAGCACCGCAACCCTAGAGTCGGATTCGACTGGCTTATAAAAACTTATATAAATATATATATATATATATAAAAGCCTTATTCCATAACAGCACAGTTTTACACTTTTGCCAATGAAGCATTTTTTCCCTGCAGGGTAAGCCTTTTAAAAACAAAAACCCGGGTGAGCTGAAGCATCATATATTTTTCATATCATTTTCCTGTAAGAGAACAGGGAGGTAGGTCCGCACCCAGACTAGTAAATTTTTGCTGCCAGCTTTGCTGTGGCTGCTATAATCCTATCTCCTCCAATAACATGTCTCGCTTTTGAACAGGGGACCCCTGTTCTCCATGTTGCCATGGTGAGAGATGTGTGTTGCTAGGCGAAGAGCCGTCTCCCGTCCCTCTGTTGCCATGGCAGAAAATCACAGAACCCTTTCTGTTACCTTGGCAATAGCTTTCATCACCCTGGTAACCGTCTCCCCATCTTTTTTCCTTCCTGACTTTTTCTGTTGCTACAGTAACCATTCCTTTCTCCTGGTCTTTGATCACAAATTAATCTCTTCATCCTTTCCCAAGGGCGTCCCACCCAGGTGCCACATACAATTCTCCCACTTCTAGTATTATTGCCATGTGAATCCCTCGCCTCACTTGGCCCCCTCGTCAAAATTTCTTTCTACCATTGTCTGCCAGTCACTATCAGCCCCACCCCACAGATATGATGAAAAAACCCCAGACAAAGCTGATGGTCTCAAGGGCAAGACAGTTAAGGCATCTGCACAACGCCACGGGGACAGGTGGGTATAAAAGTTGTAACAGATAAATAAAGACACAAAGAATGACTAAGGATGATCTATATCTGCAATGCATGAGATCAGCTAGGACACAGCTGCCAACTGGGCTTGGGAAATTCCTGGAGATTTGTGGGGGGAGCCTGGAGAAGGGAGGGACCTCAGGAGAGTATAATACTGTGGAGTCTACTCTGGAAAGCAGCCACTTCCTCCAGGGAAACTGAACCATGTAGTCTGGAAATTAGTTGCAATTCCAGGGCATCTCCAGGTTGGTAACTGTAGCTAGGAGCCATCATTTGCCATCATACGTTTCTCAGGCCTGCAATGGAATGAAATCCAAGCAATGAGGGAGAACAGATAAGAGCGTGCACTGAATTTCCCCAGCTGGCAACACCATGGCTGAGTAGCCTGGTGGTCTATTTTTGAAGGTACCAAGCCACCTTTCCCCAAAGCTTGCATTTGGCTCACAGTTCAGCCTGACTTCTGCCCTGATTGTAATCCAACCCCAGCTTTTCACACCAAGTGGAAAACAGGGCAGTTGTCTTACTCCTGGCTTTTTCCTAGTAAGAGGACAGGAAAACCTTGGTTTGTCACCATTGGAAAGGAAAACCAACACAGATGAGGCTTGGATGGGGCCTGGGTGTAATCCAGGGGAACAAGGTTTGGGATTTCACGTGTCTGCCTTTTTTCTCCTCCAGGTTCATCCACATTCTTCTGGTCCAAGTTATTTTGTCTGGAGCTTTTTATGACAAATAAATATTATCACATTTCATGCAGGGTTATGATGATACTATCAAGGTAACATTCCAGTTTCTGAAAAAGGAATAGGAACAAAGGTATCCATTTGGGGAGTTTAAAACCCATCTGATTTTGTTATCATTTCAAGGGTGTTTTAGAAGAAGGGAAAGACCACTTTGACGCCATTCCCCCCTTCACAAAACAAGTGTCCTGTTCCATGACTATTCCCAGGCGGGGGGGGGGGGGATTAAGAGAGGGAGAGAGACCCAGGACCACAAGTGGAGTCAGGGCTTGGAGCCTGGCCTTCTAGATCCGGATCTACAAGGTGTTACAAACACCACCCACCCGTATACACACATTCTGGCAGCGCTTGGCATCTCAGCATGTGCAGAGAATCCATCCATAACAAGAGACAGCGCCTCTCTCTTTTCTCCAAGAAATGCTCCAAAGGAAACCGTGCCTCTGAGCCTGTGTGCAGCATCTTCCTGTTCTGCTGTTTAAAAAAACCCACAGAAGTGCCTCTGGCAACGTGCAAAGTGCATGTGCGGCTGTATCCATCCCCGGGCGGCAATGGCTCTTTCGTAAGCGACGGACCGCTGAAGCTCCTTGCCCGGGCCAGATCTAAGGCTGCGCAGCTGCACCCTGCGCCGCCCACCCTGGAGAGTTAAGGCCACCGCTCGGTCCGGCCCAGCCGCCCTCCAGCGCTCCGCCTCTTCCCTTCCTCTTCCCGGGTCGGCGGCACTACAGAGGCCCCGTTCGCCTGCGCGACTTCCTCGCGGCCCAAGCTAGCTATGGCGGCGGCGCGGCAGCTGCCTCTTGTGGTCATCTTGGGGGCGACGGGCACCGGCAAGTCCCGGCTGGCGCTGCAGCTCGGCCTCCGGCTCGGCGGCGAGATCATCAGCGCAGACTCCATGCAGGTAGGACGGCGCGCGCGCCCACTCACAGGCAAGCGTACCTCTGAGCACGTGCAGAGTGCAGGTCAGTCTTGGGCTTCCGGGCGGCGGGAAGGGACTTCAGTACGGCGAGGAGCGCGCTCCTGAGCTCCTGTTGAATAACTCCCAGGTAGGCGCCGAGTTAGTGCCAGCCGGAGATCTTACCAAAGCGAGGGCTAGTAACTGGTGGCCCTTTGCAGGGCTTGGAAGGACGCAGCAAACCGGGGGGGGGGGGTCCTTTCCTCTGCCTGACAGACTCTGTTCTGCCAGTCTTTACGGACAGGTGCCCGGGCCGGATAGCGCGGGGTTCCGCGAATGGCACCACTCTAAAGGGCCTGCTGGGGTTTGTCTGGCTTTGCTCTGGGCCACGAGAGGTTACTTTGCAGGTCTTCCGGCAGGCCCTCTGTAACCCGAGCAATTCGCTGTCCTAAATCTACCGCCAGGCAATTTCATTGGGTGCGTTCGAATATGATAAGAGAGACGTTTCACTCCCCCGGCTACGTAATGACTTTACGCCTCCCCCCCCCCCTCGATCATTTTTCAAAATCCAAAACTGCTTTAGCCTGCCTTGATGGGGAAGGCGCCGAGTGATCAGGAAGATATGCGGTATTCCAAATGCGGACATGCTACTGATTTAACATGGAGGCAATACCATAGATGCCATTTTGTTTTCAGCCCCTTCCTTAATTTTATAGTCTAATAGTCCTGGCCTGATCTGTGGATACCTAAATGTGCAGATTGGAGCCATGCTGACATAATCCAAATAGTTCTGCAAATTGAGAAACTGTGTAAATATTACATTGGGAAGAAAAATCTGAAATGGTTTGCAGAAAAATCTGGTTAAAATATTACATTGGGAAGTTTAAATTGCCAAGTTTAAATTGCCCCCTCCCAAAAGTGTTGCACCCACCTCTGTCACCCCTGCTGGTGTTGGTGGCTGGAAGCTGTGGTGGGCCCAGCAGCATTGCTGAAATGCTGATGGTTGGGGGAGGAAGCCAAGGTGGGCCTGGCAGTAGTGAGGGGGGGGGGAGAAAGCTAAGAGGTGAAAGAGATTCCCTCTGTGAGTATTGTGGGTCCCCTGTTGTGGTGCCTAACATGGAATTTGGCATTTTTACCTCCAGCCTACATATGGAGCTTTGTTCATTTGATCTGAGTTCTCCACTGTAGTCCCTTTCTTAGGTAGTTGCTGCCCCATCAGGCTCTGTTATAGTATCTGCAAATTTTTTCTGCCCCAGAGTGCATCCCTTCACACTGTCGTCCACTGGATTTTCTGGCCTATTTTCCTCCTTTGGGAGTCCGCTTGGCTTTCTAAATCTCGAACCGGTTGGTGTCCCACACCTTCCTATTCACTCCTTGACCGTAGATCATGTCTGAAACATGGAAATAACAGCAGTCCACCCGCAGACCCTTGGGGACTCACTCTGCTTGTTTCCATCCACTGGTGGGGGCAACTATTTTCTACCTCCTGGCCTGTTGATCTATTTATCCATCCATAAGAAAAAATACCTTGCGGCTGCTGGGTTTGCTTAGGAGCTTTTGCCAAGGGTCTGTCTTGATGATAAATGTGGAAGTCCATCAGATAACACCTGTTCTACGTCTTTGGTGCCATTTGCAAAGAATTCCCAGCAGTTGATAAGGTGAGGCTTTCCTTTTCTGGTTCTTTCTCTACTGGGCTTGTTCTTTTCTATATTTAATAACCGTAGTGCTTTCAGTCAGTTAATCCAGGCATGAAGCATACCCAGAATTCCTTGGCTCTCCCCCTTCCCAGGCTGCTCACCAGGGATGCCAGCCTCCAGGTGGGACCTGGGGATCCCCTGGAATTACAGCTCTTCTCCAGACTACTGAGATCCGTTCCCCTGGAACAAATGGCTGCTTTGGAGGGCTGACCCCTGGAACAAGTGGCTGACCACTGAGGTCCCTGTCCTCGCCAGGATCCATTTCCCAAAGCTTCAGGAGTTTCCCAGCCTAGATCTGGCAACCCTACTCCCCATCCCCTGCCAGTGGTCAGGGAGACCTTGCAACCAGTGTTCCCTCTAAGCTGAGTTAGAGTGAGCTAGCTCACAGTTTGTTAGCCTCCAGCTCACACATTTTTTGTCTTAGCTCAGGAAGGATGGCTCCAGAGCAAACTAATTTATGCAGTAGCTAAATCTCTTGCTCACAACTTTAATGCCAGTAGCTCACAAGTGATGATCTGTCATCTTGGTGCTTGGGGGGGTCAGCTTCTAATGTCCTGGCCCCACTGGTGGACCTCCTGATGGCACTGGTATTTCTGGCCACTGTGTGATACAGAGTGTTGGACTGGATGGGCCTTTGGCCTGATCCAAGATTGGCATCTCTTATGTTCTTAAAGTAGAATTTTTGCTCACGAGACTCCATAGCTTAGAGGGAACATTGCAGTGGCAACCCTACCTCATCTGCTGGAAGGCAACTTCCATGCAAGGCCAGGAAAAGCCACCCATGCACACACGCACCCTGAGGAAGCCGCAGCAAGTGGAGTGAGAGCAGGCAGGGATGACTCTGCCCACCCACCCCAGAAGTGCCCACACCACAGTCATGACAAGCTGTCTCATTCCCAGGTGAGGTGTGGTGCAAAGCAGCTAAAAAAAAAAGCCCCCCTTAAAGGAAGTAGGAAAAGCAAAGATTAGCTCTGCCATTTTGAAGGCGGAGTTAGCTCCATCCTCTTCCTGTGTTGCTATGAGTGCAGCATCTTCCTACAGCACTTCTACCTCTGATCTGGCACAAAGAGAGTCGTGTGGAAGCTCTGCAACCACACTCCGTGCAGGGAGAAGTCCCCCTGGAGGGAGTAGCCTAAGAAGGGCTTCAGTTGCTGTCTCTTGGCAGGAGAAAGAGTGACGTGACCCTGTGGCAAGGTCTTTCAGGCCACATCCATTACAACGAAAAGGACAGTGCATGCTCACTTGATTATTCCAGCCAAATCACCACATATCTAGACATTGTTGCTTGGTGTAGAAATGGCCTTTTCTGATGTGAGAAGAAGCTGGTGCAGAGAGAAAAGCTCAGCAGTGGAAGTCCTAAATGCCAGGAGTGGGGAGGTCTGTTTCGTGTAAGAGATCGGTCCCCCTCACAGGCCACACACTGAGTGCCAGTTTACACCTTACTGTTTAAACTTCAGGCTGGAAAGTGTACAAGTTTACAGGGCAAAATGTACCTGCCTCAGTTGTGAGTGGCAGATGCACATTTAAGTAAAAGCACAGAGGCTCTGATGGGAGCAGGGGGTGTACAAGCCACACTTCTGTGGGTATTGCAAGGAAACCACTGCTTCAACATGCATGCATTCCTTGTTGACAGCTCCTTGCATACCTATTTTTAAGCACTGATGGGCATCCTTTCTGCTCTTTCCCCCATACATTTAAGGAAGGTGTGTGGCATTGAAGCCTCAAAGTTTGTTCGCTGATCCTCTGAGAGTAGGCAGAACAGACAATATTAGAGCACACATACATCCCAGTCTTAAATCTTGAAAGTTACAGTGAGGAACACAAAGAGGACAGAGTGCTGCTCTCAGCACTGAAATCCACTTTCACGAGGCACACAGTAGGGCAGGCTTCCTTGGGCAGCAAGCGCCAGGGTAGAGAAGCTTTCTCTGACCCCTGCTTGTCTGTAGAGCCCTTTCAGAGCGGCTCAGCAGATGTTCTCATAGCACCCCGGGCCCTTTGTGTGAGGGCACTGCCAGGGTCTGTAGATAAGACAGCACTGAAGAGGTTTGTGTTGGCAAGAATGAATAATGGGGCTCAGACAAAGAAAGCGCCCATCAGTGGAACAATGGACCCGCTTTGGAAGAGCCGTCTCCTGGGGGGGGGGTCTTGGCTGCTTTAGGTCACAGGGCGGACGTGACAACAGTTAAGAGAGAGGAGCAGTTACTTCCTAAAATGATTTCTGCTTGCATGGGTGGGGTCACTTCAGTACAGAGATGGGCGCACCATGTGAAATTAAGTGGCATTTTCCCTTTTTCTCCCACAGTCCTGGGACTTCACATGTAGCACTGGTACCCACTGCTTGAGGGAACCATATTCTGTGGTGCAACTCTTTAAAAAAAAATTTTTTAATCATGCCTTCCCCTTGGGAAATGGTAGAAAATCAGTTCTCCACTCCCCAAACAGGCATCCTATACCTTGATGAGCTTGCGGGCACTTTCTGAAATTTTGAGAAAGGGATAGTGGGTCCCACTACCAAATGGCTGCCATGGGGGACCCTGTCCCTAATTGTCCCCCATATATACTTTTAACTTAAAATTCAATTCAATATCATGTTTAGTGGAGGAGGGTGATCAAGATGGGTAGCCGTGTTAGCCTGTCTGTAGCGGTAGAAAAGAACAAGAGTCCAATAGCACCTTAAAGACTAACAGAAATTGTGGCAGGATATGAGCTTTCGTGAGTCGCTGCTCACTTCATCAGATGGGAAATGGAAGATTTTAGTGTCAAATAATATGGTAATTTTTGGAGCTCCCTGTGGCCCGGGCTGCCCCAATCTTGTTAGATCTTGGACGCTAAGCAGTGTCAACCCTGGTTGATATTTGGATCGGAGACCCCCAAGGAAGTCCAGGGCCACTATGCAGAGGAAGGCAATGGCAAGCCACTTTCATTAGTCTCTTGCCTTGAAAACCCTATGGGACTGCCATGAGTCAGCTGCAACTTGACGGTGCTTACACACACAATAGTAATCCATTTGAAATAAATTATGGTGCATGCTCTTAGTTACCATCTACAAGTTCTTATGGGCCTGATGGTGGAAACTAACTGAAGCCATTCCTGGAGAGTCTCTCAACTTGGTGTGCAGTCGTTTTTATTGGGGATGGCTGTTAGTGAATGTGAAGATATTTTAAGTGTCCCTTGTGCTGAGACGGCAGGATGGGCTTCCTGGGTTGAGACCAGAGGAGTGTGAAACCGCCATCCTTTGCTGCCGCTTTGCTCATCTCTTCTGGCTCACTCATATTTACTTTCACTTCCTGTAGTGGGGGGGGGGGTCCCCTGTATCCGCCCTTCCTCCTGGAGGTTGAGCTGCTGTTGTGGCAGAGTCGTCTCAAGAAACCACAGGCCTCTGGTGGTGGAAAGTGCCATCAAGTTGCAGCTAACTTATGACAACTCCATAAGGTTTTCTGGGCAAGAGATGAGCAGAGGTGCTTTGCCATTGCTCACCTCTGTACAGCAACCCCCATCTTCTTTGGTGGCCTCCCCTCCAAATACTAACCAGGGCTGACCCTGCTTAGCTTCCAAAAATCTGACAAGATCAGGCTAGCCAGGGCCATTCAGGTCAGGACACATGTCCCTACTTAGGACAAATGGAGCCAATATGCAGGGCCTAACATGACCACCACTACCACCCCGCCCCTAAGCTGCAACTGTACTGGGCCACGCTTCTGGGAGGTGTCCAGAGATGAGCTGTCCTGTACCCAATCCCATTGCCCCCTGGCATCCTTTATATCCTCCCATTGCCTTTAGGCAGGGCTTTTTTTGTAGAAAAAGCCCAGCAGGAACTCATTAGCATAATAGGCCACACCCGGCAACAGCAGAAACTCATTAGCATATTAGGACACACCCTGACAGCACAGCTCATTAGCATATTAGGCCACACCCCCATGTTACCAGACGTGTGGTCACCCAGCCACACCCACCTTTTGCTTCTTATTCTATTTACTTTGTTTATTGTCAAAAACCAGGGCTTTTTTGGTAGCAGGAACCTCTTTGCATGTTAGGCCACACACCCCTAATGTAACCAATCCTAATGAGTTTCTGCTGTTGGGTGTGGCCTATTATGCTAATTAGTTCCTGCTGGGTGTGGCCAACACGAGCCAGCCAGAACTCCGTTCCTGTGCGTTCCTGCCCAAAAATAGCCCTGCCTTTAGTACATCTCCAAGCTAGGAGTCCTGGGGAAGTAAGGGTGAAAAAGAGAGAGAGAGAGAAACTCAGGAGAGAAAGATGAGCTTTGAAATGGGAAAGAAAGAATGTGGAAGGCGAGAAATGTAAAAAGGAAGGAGTGTGAACAGGATGACAGAGGACAAGAAGAACTTCACAAGAAAAAAGGAAGGTGTGTGAAAGGGGTGAGGGATGCAGGACAAGGAGCAGCCACCAGAAACTGCTTCAGTGAGCGCTGTGATGAGGGTCACTGCCAGTGAGAAGGGAAGCACAAGGTTCTTTTAAAAATTGAGGAACTAGGAATCTTACCAGTGAATATGGATAGAGCAATGTATGAATTGCTCAGATACATGCTAGCAGCAGCAAGAGTAGTATTTGCAGCCAAGTGGAGAATTGAGGGTTGCCCTACTATTGAGAACTGGGTAGACAAGAGGCAAAAATACGCAGTTATGGCAAAACTAACAAACTACATTAACCAAAGACTGAAAGATGAATTCGAAAATAATTGGCGAGTTTTCTATGAGTATTATAACCAGGGGTCATTTCGTAGAAAAAGAGGTGCAGGAACTCATTAGCACAACTCATTAGCATAACTTATTTGCATATGCCACACACCCCTGACATCACCGGAAGTGTATCAGAAGGCAACACCCACCGCTCAGGCTCCACTGGACTGTTTTGGATTGCTAGCTATTGGGGGGGGGGGGACATGCAGATCTGTCCTCGCAGAGGAGGGAGAGCTTGTACCTGAGTAAAACTTGGTCTTAAAGGTGCCACTGGACTGTTTTGGACCGGGGGGAGCTCTGCAACTTACCTGGCTGCTTCTTGCTCTGACTGAGGGCTACTGGGAGCAGGGGGTGTTGCATGTGCCTGCCCCCTGGGCTCTTTACTGCCGAAGCTCCGCTCCTGTGCACTCCTGCAGGAAATGACCCCTAATTATAACTAAATTCTTTAGTAATATATCTGAAAGGTTTAATAGTAAACAATAATACTATAAGAGTTTTAATATGAAATGGAAAACGTAATACGTGTTGTTTATTATAACTAACTGTTGTTTATTGTAAAAAATTATTGTGTGAAATCTTATAAAAATTTCTATGATGTAATCTATGTTATATTAGATAATAGATAAGATCGATAAGATAAAAATGAAAATATAAGTTTTAAGTTAATAGGTCAGATATATTTTAAGCTATGCTGTTATGCCATTATATCATATATATCTTGTTAAACATTTGTTAAGCTATTATATAATTCATGCACCCCCTTGCCCAGATTGCCCGGAGTTATGGGCTGGGATGTCACCAGTATGCGGTGACCCAGCCCTATCTGATGTTGGGCGGTCAGTCTGGCTCCAGACCAGAAGATCTAGACTGGGTGTTACAAGCCATGGTTGGTTGGCTTAGACTGAGCTGATTGAAATTGAATCCAACGAAGATTGAGTTGGGGCGCTCCGGGGATAGGTATCCCACTCCTGACTTTTGATGGGGTACCATTGGTGCCAGCGCCGGAGGTTAGGAGCTTGGGAGTACTCCTGGATGCCCCCTTAACAATGGAGGCCCAGGTAGCAGCCACTGCCAAGTTGGCCTTTTACCATCTTTGGCTGATCAGGCAGTTGGTTCGCTTCCTTGAACGCAACGATTTAACAACAGTGATCCACGCAATGGTCACCTCAAGATTAGACTACTGTAACTCTACGTGGGACTGCCCTTGTCGCCAATCTGGAAGCTGCAGCTAGTGCAAAATGCAGCAGCTAGGCTTTTGATGGGTCTCCCCGTGAGGGAGCACATCCAGCCCACCCTGAAGGCACTGCACTGGCTGCTGATAGCATACTGGATTCGCTTCAAGGTGCTGGTTCTTACCTTTAAAGCCCTTTATGGCCAGGGTCCGACTTTTCCCCCAGAGAGCACTACGGTCAGGGTCACAAAACCGATTGGCCCTCCCAGGTCCTAAGGGCGCCAGGTTAGTTGTAACCAGGGCCAGGGCTTTCTTGGTGGCGGCTCCACACTGGTGAAATGAGCTCCTGGAAGAGATCAGGGCCCTGAGGGACCTCTTACAGTTCTGCAGGGCCTGCAAGACGGAGCTCTTCCACTAGGCTTTTAACTAGGAGCTGCCATTACTACTAACAACACTATGAACAACATCTGAAACCTGTAGAGCCTGGTCCCTAGTTGGTTACCGACAGCCTGTGCATGCCGATTATATCTGAGGAAGATCAGAGAGCTGGAAACTTAAACAACTTATGGAATGCACTCATGCAGTGACACCATTGTTATGACATCAAAATAACATAGCTAGCACTTTAATATTGTATTGTTTTAATGAACTGTTTTTAAATGTTTTATGGTAATTCTGATTGTTAATATATATTTTATCCTATGTAAGCCATCCTGAGCCTGCTTCTGCGGGGTAGGGCAGGGTATAAATTGGAAAAATAAATAAATAAATAAATAAATAAATACTTTGTTACATATACATAAAATTTTTGAAGATGGAAAATCCTTAATTTCTGTAAAATTCCCCCATAATAGGGTTTTTTGGTAATTATATTTTTGCTCTGTTTTTCCCTATCCCTTCTTTTTTTCTGTATCCCTTATGATATAATAAAAAAGTTAAATAAAAAATAATTAAGGAACAGCAGTGCAAAACCAAGAGGTAAAACAATTTTGACTGGTCAAATAGATCTCTTGGTATTATGTGCAACAGACGGAAAAATCAGAAGGGGCATCTCTTTCAAAAGGTGGATAGACTTCTACTGAGGCCTATTCTGGCCATTAATAAATCACTCAGACTTCTAGATGAGGAGCAGAAGGCAGGCTTCCTAAGAGGAATTGTGCCTCTGAGAATACACAGAAGGCCCCTTTCTGACAACAAGAGTGAGTACAGCCAGCACATGCGTAGTAGGACTGAGAAGGATGGACTTATGGGTCAGAGGGCAGGGTTGGCAAATTAATCTAGGAGACTGAACTTGGTTGCTAGCACCTGGGGCCCCACCCCTGTCCAGTGAGTTAAAGAACTGCAAATAGAGCCCAGGCTCCCTAGACCCCTTGGGCAAGTCACTGTTTCTCAGCCTCAGTTTGCCCCTCTGTGAAATGGACATATTGATTTCCCTCATGGATACAAAGACACAGAGGGTGAATCTGCAACCATCTAAATGGCAGGGGAGCAGCAGGAGTTTCTGAGTCTTAGCTTCCCAGTGCCAGGGTGTGGGGAACCTTCAAAGGTCCCTCTTATCTTAGAAGCAGCAGGGGTGTCTTAAATGCCTTGTGAGAAGGGAGGTTGGCAGCACTGTTGAGGCCAGTGGAGGTCATTTGCCCAAGGTCACCCGATTTCATTTGCCCTCTGGAGCCAGACTGTCTCCACCTTCTCCCATCTCTCCCCCTGTTTACCAAACCCTTGTGAGTTCTGGAGAGCAGCTGTTCTCTGGGCCAGCTCAAGTCACCTCCTGTTGCCCTTTAAGGACTGAGAGTGCATCTGGGCTGGTGTGTTGCAGTGGGGTCCAGCCCTCTGAGCGGGGGCTGAGTTATTTATTTATTTACTTTGTTTATTCCCCCCATCTTTCTCCCCAGTGGAGATCCAAAGTGTCTTGCATCATTTCGCTGTCCTCCACTGTGTTTTCAGCAACAACCCTGTGAGGTAGGTTAGGCTGAGTGTGTATGACTAGCCCAAGGTCAACCAGCAAGCTTCCATGGCAGAGTGGAAATTTGCACCCGGGTCTCCCAGATCCTAGTCTGTCAATCTAACCCAGGAATCCCCAACATGGTGCCCATGGAAGCCTGGCACCGGCTGACACCTTTCCTGGTGCCTGCCAAGTGTTTTTAAAAAATTAGTAGGGCCATCAGGACTTGCTCTCTGAGGTCTGATTGGCGGTGCAGATTAACATAACTTTCGGCAGCAGCTGCCACCACAGTGTTGATTTCATTATTTTTCTTTCACTGTTCTTTCCCAGAGCATTTTGTAAAATTACTCCTCTTGTTGCCAGCACTTGGGAATCCGTTGTGTGTGGCTCTACCACTCAGCGTGGCAGCCATTTTGTGGCTGTGCCCACCACCTTGTGTCAGAATTCCAAAGGTGCCCACAGGCTCAGACAGGTTGGGGACCCCTACACTGACTACTACACCACACTGGCTAGTGGAGTTTGTTCTTCTGAGGTGGATGTTGGTCCAGGAGGACGATCGTTGGTCAGTCTTCCTGCTAGCTAGGATTTCAGGTCTAAAAAACAACCTATTTATACCATGAACTGATTCCTGGTTTATTCCCTTGTCAAATTTAATAATTTTGACAGGGGGGTGGGAAGAGCATCAAAATGACCAAGGGCTCAGGGCTTCTCTGCCAGACTTGGGTGCAGATGCAGTTAGCAAACACTGCCGCAGATTCTGAGCATCATAAAGCAAAGTTCTCTAGTAATCTGCCCCCAATCATCCTTAGCAGCTTGAACCCTCAGCTTTTATGTGCCTGAACCGCTCACTCATTTCCTTACCTGGGTCATAGAATAAATAGTGGCTTTACACCTAAGCCAGCTGTCTGGGGTTCTATTCTCAGGCCTGTAATCTGCTTCAAGAAGGTAAAGCTTTTCCTGAAAGGGCCTAAGGCCCTTGCTCTGACCCGCCTCTCCCTTTCTTGTTCTGCCACACTGTGCCCAACCTGCCCAGACGTGATCCTTTGCAATGTCTATGGGAACATATGCTACAGTTAACTTCTAATCTTGTCAGTGGGGGCACAAACTCGCCTAGAAAGCCCATTCTGTAGCACAGATTTGTACTCCCTACAGCTAGGTTGTGGTCAGTCGGGGTGACCCAAAGGTATTCTGTTCATGCTCTGGATGTCTCTGTTCTTGGTTGTTGCTATGTATGTTTAGGGCTCAGTCTGGGGATGAGTGGTTCCCAGGGCGTAGCTAAATAAGGTTCAGTCAGTCTCTACACTTGGCATGGAAAAGAGACTTTGGAGATGGTCTGAGCTTTGGGGTGTCCCTGAGGCTGAGCGACATTTCCTTGTTCGTGTAGCTTTTGCTCAGCGGTGGCCTCCGGGGGACACGGCCCATCCTTTGCTGAGCTCTGTCTCGACGTGCCCACGGAGCAAGCGTGACACTGCCTGACTGCTGAACGTTGAGTCTTAAGCAGGGTTGGGTGACCCTGGGCAGGCTGCGTGCCTTCGAGCACTGGGTCATTGGGACACGTCTCAACCGTCCTATGCAGCGAGGTCTTATAACTGGTGCCTGGATCGTATCCAACATTGTTCCATTCCTCCAGCGCTGGCAGAGAATATCTTCAGGCAGGACAGACCAGTGTGAAAGGAGGTGGAGGGAGCTATTTTCTCTTCTCTTGTGCTCTTGGTCCGCCAAAAATCACCACCCCAGAGCTGCTGGGTACTCTCATTGGGGAGCGTTTACCAATAGGTTTCCCCAGTGGAGTGTGTGTGTGTGTAAAAATCATCTTGGAGGGGGGCCATTTTCAGTGGGGGCAAGGTGCCAAGGGAAGGATCTCAATCCCCACCCCACCCCCAAGCTTTTCTGCTCTTGCAAATTGCAGCCTTAGTGCAGTATTTTTAAGCAAATCTTGGGAGGAAATAATACACACCTGCTGAATAGTTCTTCCCTTCCTGAAGTGCTAAATCGCAGTACCTCTTCAGACAGTCTGGCCACTTCCACAGTGTCATTTTTGTCACTTGCTTGTCCCTATTGCTTCAGGGTCCCCCGTTCCCCCCACTGTGTTTTGCTCTCTCTAGTAGTCCCCGATGGAGCAAAACACATGTGGAAAGGGGGGCGGGGCCGAAGCAATAGGGACAAACGAGTGACAGAAATGACAGTGTGGAAGTGGCCAGCATATGTTTTTCTCTGTGTGACCTCTTTATGTGTAACCTTTGTAAAGGCATCTCTCTGTAGTGTTCTGAGGTGACGTGTGTTGTGCTGCCTCCTTGCCTTCCTTATTTTCACGGCCAGCAAAGGCCATTCTTAGCTGGACCCAAAGAACAGGATGACATAGTGGTATATGGTAGATTGATAGAACGGTCAGCGCATGGAGGTGGTTCTGAGGTAAAAGGGGCTCCATCAAAACAAATAGTTGTTTTTCTTAAACATGAATATAGTTTATAAGTAAAACAGTGTAATGGTTTCTGTATGGTTAATAAGCCTAATGGTTTCAGACAGGCGTAATAGCTTCAAATAGGTGTACAATTCTGGTTTCTCTAAAGTTTCTTAAATAAAGCTAACCTCACAGGCTTATTTTCTCACTTGTCACTTAGTCTCATAACTTCCACACAGGCTTATTTTCTTTCCTTGCCATGTTTGGGCAGCACTGCCTCATACAGCATGTCTGAATGCTCTTTGGAACAAAATATAACCCCTTCACACAGAAAACTAGCATCTCAAGAACAACGACAGCTTGTATATTATAAACTATCCTTCGCAACACCAGTTTTGGGTTGTTGTGTGTTTTTTTACAGAGGAGCAGTCCAAACAGTTTTTCCACCTCAGTAGGAACAAGACTTAAGTCTCATGCTAAAATCTCTCCCTGTCTGCCTGTCAGGTCTACCAAGGACTGGACATAATCACCAACAAAGCTTCCCTGGAAGAACAGGCGCTGTGCAAGCATCACATGATCAGTTTTGTGGACCCTTTGGTGACAAACTACAATGTGGTGGACTTCCGGAACAAAGCCACAGCCCTCATATCCTTTCCCAGGGAGGTGTTCTCCCTCCTTTTTGTATAGGCGTAATGTCAATGGTACTGCACAGAATGCAGCTGGGGGGCTGCTAAGCAACATTTGCCAGGCAAGCAGAGATGGAGAAAGAACTCTGGAGCTGGTTATAAGGGAAGACCGAAACGTGGAAAACAGATATGTCAGAAATCTCTAGGTCTCCTCCCAGTCTTTCCTTTCTCTAGCAGAGGTGGGCGGCAAGTGGTATGTGCCCCTAGACTTCCATTAGAATTTTGTAAATCAGGTTTCTAGTCCTCGTTGTATTTAAAGAGGAAATTGAACAGAAGAAAGGCATTGAAAACAAATCTAAAACCCTTTTCCCTCCCCAGTTGGCTTGCATTTTGGGATAACAGTTTCAGGACAGCAACACTGCAGAACAGTAATGCTCTTGTGAGGTGGGGTGGTGCCTTCTTTTTATAAATACCGGCACGTGTCCTATGGCTCTCTGGCTTCAGATGGTTGCTGTTACTCCAGTCCCAGCAATGAAGTCCCTACATGTGTGTGGATCATTTGGTAATACAGAAGCTGGATGGCTGGCATCAGAGAAGGGGGGGGGGGAGAGGATAAAAGGCAGAGAACTGTTGTGCTATTTGACCCCACTGGCACTTCGGAAAAAGTGCAGGAATCTGTTGCATTCTTGAAGTTGGGGGGGGGGGCAACTCTTGGCACATAATTTTGGTGGCCCTGGGGTGCCTGGGGAGGGCTGCGTTTTCTCAGCCATCATAGAAAGTGACAAGACACAGTCTCCACTCATGCTCCTCAACTGCCCACATTGAAGACCTCTTTGCCCACAAGACGATCCCGATTGTGGTTGGGGGGACCAACTATTACATCGAATCTCTGCTCTGGAAGGTCCTCATTGACCCCGAGGTAAGAACAGCCTGCTTTGTGGGGGGGGGGGGGTTTGCATTTGGGACTGTGGGTGCTTGTTCAGTGACAAAAAGGGTGTCAGATGGCCTGGTAGGAGAAGCACCAAGCATCAGACTCCTTTTAGGGCTGGGGTGGAAGGTCTAACTGAATGGGGTATCCAAGGTAATGAAGGGTTTCAGCAAGATCTTGTCAGTCCTCAAGACTCCGGCCTGCTCAGAGCTTGCTGTGTTTGTGTCAGTGTTCCAAAGGACCTTCCTACAGTGCTCCTGTTTTCTGCTCAGCTGATCTGAGATGGGGGTAGGTGGGGTGGAGATGTTGATGGGCCAGCATATCGAGTAAGAGCATTTTGTCCCTCTGCATTTTGTAACCTGCCCCCTCCCCCAGAGTTTCCTGGGCCTCATCGATTCCTGTAGGCCTTGAAATGTTTGCAGAATCTTTACCAAACTGCACCATTCAAACGTCACAGCTCTTGGCCTCAAGACCTTTGTTTGTCCTGTCTCAACACACATGCCTTCAAAGCATGAAAAATCTGAGTATTAAACATAACTTCATTGCCAGATTAACTTTTCCTGATACCTTCCAGTTATTGATGTGAAGCTGTTTTTTTGTTTGCAACTGAGGGCTGTTGCCAGCTTTGCCCGTTGTTTTGTTCCTGAAAGGGAATGTGCTTTCAAATTACACAGAACTCTGGAGAGCCAGTGTGACACAATGGTTAGAGCACTGGACTAGAATCTGGGAAATTTAGGTTCAGATCTCCACTGTGCCACGGAAGGTTGTTGGGTGAGCTTGATCCCATCACACACTCTCAGCCTAGCCTACCTCAAAGGGTTGTTGTGAGGATAAAATGGAAGAGAGGAGAATAACTTGTAACACCTTGTTGATCCAGGTGGGCAGCCGTGTTGGTCTGTAGCGATCGAACAAAGTCAGCATCCAGTGGCTCCTTTAAGACCAACAAAGTTTTATTCAAGGTATGAGCTTTCCTGTGCATACACGTCTGAAGAAGTGTGTGTGCACAGGAAAGCTCATACCTTGAATAAAACTTCAATGGCCTTAAAGGAGCCACTGGACTCTTGACTTTATTCTATTGTAACACCTTGCATTAAACGTGCTTCTCCATTAAAGGGCCTTGTGGGGTTCTCTCTGTCCAGCTTGCTTCCCTTGAGCAGGACCCCATGAGGCTGGGGGAGGGAGGTTGAATGCCACTTCTGCCCTGCTAAGAAGCAAGCTAGAAGCTCACCTGCAGGAACGTGGGTTATGGGGGCTTTCTAGAAATGCAGGTTTGGATATTACCCGGAAATATCTCCTACAGAAGAAGACCAGGCCTCTGGGTCCAGGAGGCGGAGCGGCCGATCGGAGGCTTGAGCTGGAGAAGTTGGACGGCCAAGAGCTCCATCGCTGCTTGAAAGAGGTGGACCCCACGATGGCAAGCAGGCTTCACCCCCACGATAAGCGCAAGTTGGCCAGGTGAGTCTTCCCGGCTAGGCGCCTAACTGCACGGGAGATTCTCAGTCACTGTGCTCAACAGGGAGAGCAAGACTGGCAGGCAGCTAGGTGCAATCTAGCACTCCATGTTCTTTGAGTTCTTGACACAAGAGCTGCCCACTGGATGAGGCCAAAGGCACCATGTTGCAGTGTCTGCAGCAGTGGCCAGCTGGCCGCTTCCAGGAAGCTCCCAGGAAGGCAGCAGTCCTTTATCTGATGTTCAGAGGTATACTGCCTCCAAACATGGAGGTTCTGTTACCAGATCTTTCCTCCATGGTGGTGTGCAGCTTTCTTTCCACATCGCTGTATCGGATTGTCGTAGCTTAATTCTAACATGTGGGAATTTCTTTGTGAGGTTATGGAAAGATGAGAGAGAGGAGCACTTTGCCAGTGCTCCAAGTTACTTTCCTTTTTTCACTTGTGCTTTGTGAACTCCCAAGTCTAAGCCTTGCAGAGGATCTGGGCTGTGTGCAGCAGTCCTGTCAATGTCAGCGGATGCAG
>NW_015170280.1:117337-164395 GCF_001447785.1 Gekko japonicus
GATTTGTCTGACCTCAGTTTGAAGAATGGAAAGGCTGGGATGGTTCTCTCCTGACCTAGTTTAAGAACCTCCCCTGCAGAGCTTCCAGGGACCCACACCTACTCTTGCCCTGGAATTGAACTGCAGTCCAATGTGAAGGTTCATGCCCCGTGAAGCAGCAACGGCCGCCAGATCCAGAGCGGCTGGGCTGGGCCGTCCAAGGACGGTTTTGCTCTGGCTGCTGTGAGAGAAAGTCACCACACCGGCTGAGTGGCATAGCTCAGCACTGTGGGAAACGGAGCCTCATCGTGCCTGGGCTTGATGCCCGGACCCGACTTTCCCAGCCCTGCCTTCCCCAGGGGCCAGGCGGAGAGATGCACGACCTGTTCACATGGCTTGGATGAGTGCTTAGGAAGGGGCTGAGCCACAGCCAGCCGCTGCGACCTCAGGACTTCTGGGGGTGGGTGGGCTGGTTGCTGGAGACGTAGGGGGAGTTCCTTCCTCCTGCCTCCCAAGCCAGCAGTAGAGGGCAGGGCCGGCTTTCCTCCCCAGAATGCTGGAGAATTCAGGGCCTGGTGTGGCTGCTGTTTGTGTTAAGCAGGGAGCCTTGGAAGATGGCTACTTCTTGCCAGCACAGGCCGCGTTGGGCCACTTACCCACTGAAAGCTGTTTCCCTCTGGGTGGCTCACAGTGACCTGCACAGTTTGGCGGCGGCGCTGTTCCCTGTGTTTTCCTCACTTTGAAAGAATTCAGTTTTTTCAAAGTGAGAAGTGTTACACTAAAAGCATACACGCTGGGAGCATGTTACTGTCAGCCGTGGCACTTGTTGGTGCTCCTAAATGTTCTGTACCATTTAGGAGAGATGTTGTGGGTGGCATCTGTGAGCATCCTGCTCGTGCAGCCTGGAGAGAAAGAATGAATGTTGTCTGCTGCAGAGACGAGGCAAACCTTTCCAGCACCTTGCCTTGGCCTCGGGGGAAGCTGATGCCCTCTGGGGTGCTTGGGACAAAGATCTGCAAGAACTCAGTAGTGGTCAGCAGTTAGCAGAATCCCAGGTGCCAAAAGAAGATGACTTGCCCCAAAGGCCTTTGGGCTCTGTCTGTCTGTCTGTCTGTCTGTCTGTCTGTCTGTCTCTCTGTGTCTCTCTCTCTCTCTCTCTCTCTCTCTCTCTCTCTCTCTCTCTCTCTCTCTCTCTCTCTCTCTCTCTCTCTCTCTCTCTGGCACTGATTTTTCTTCCATTTCCTTTGCTGCCCCTCTGCCCACAGGCAACCCTGCTCATGTGCCATCTCCCTCTGCCCCATCCCCATTCTAAAGCCTGAAAGCCTTAAGAAAAGGCTGTGCCCCTAAAACTGCCCGTCTGTCTTTCCCCTTGGCAGGAGTTTGCAAGTGTATGAAGAAACAGGCTTCACCCACAGCGAGTTGCTGCAGAAGCAGCAGGAGGAGGAAGGCGGGGGCCCGTTGGGGGGGCCCTTGAAGTACCCCAACCCATGCATCTTATGGCTGTATGCAGAACAGGCAGGTAAAAATGAGGGAGGGGTGGAAACGGCTACCCTAGCCCCCAGTCCTCCTCCTGGGTGCCTCCACTACCTACATAAATCCCCCCAGCCCCCTTGAAAAACAGTCCTTTTCCTGGCTGTGGTGTTGGGTCCCTTTTGTCTTTTTTTTACATTTGTAATATCCACTAAACTGGCAGTTTAGACTAGCTGGAGCTCACCAGAGCTTGGAAGCTAAGCATGGTCGGTCATGGTTAGTACTTGGGTAGGAGACCATCAAGAAAGAGGAAAGCTAGCCCTGACCTGGATAGCCCAGGCAAGCCCAATCTCGTCAGATCTCTTCCCCTTCTTTGTGGCGGGTTCTGACAGCCCCACACAAAGCCTGGCCTGCCTGGGGGCTCCAGAAGCACCAGGGCCCTGCCTCCCACTGGCACAAGCATGGCAGCGGTTCCTGTTTGCTCCGATTGCTCATCTGCACCTTTCTGGCCACCTTCTCAACCTTCTCTGGCTTCCCTCAGTGCTGGACAAGAGGCTTGACGCCCGTGTGGATGCTATGCTGGCTGCTGGGCTGCTGGAGGAACTGCGAGACTTTCACCGGCGATACAATGAGGAGAAGGTGGCAGAAAGCTGGTGAGTGACCCCCCCCCTCCCTCCGCCATGGCCTGGCTGAAGGGGCCTCCCTAGAGATGGAAGTGAAACTGTGAGTCTGCAGATGGCTTTGGAAAGCAGAGGGGCTTCCTGTTGAATGGAGGCTCCCTACACAAGAGAGACTCAACAAGGGGGGGCTGTGGTTCAGTAGGAAGAGCCTCTGCTTTGCATGCAGAAGGTCCCAAGTTCAATCCCTCACCTCTCCAGTTAAAAAGGAGCAGGCAATAGATGATGTGAAAGACCTCCACCTGAGACCCTGGAGAGCTGCTGCCAGTCTGAGCAGACAGTTCTGCCCTTGAGGGTCTGATTCAGCATAAGGCAGCTTCATGCATATAACGGAGCGTTGCTTGCTCTGGCACTGCACCCAACCACAACTGCCCTCCTCTGCTACCCAGGGAGGTATTCCCCTTTGCCTCTCCCCATCTTAGGGGTGTACTTATAGAATCATAGAGTTGGAAGGGACCTCCAAGGTCATCTAGTCCCACCCCCCTCCACAGTGCAGGAAATTCACAACTACCTCCCACCCAACACCCCAGTGACCCCTGCTCCATGTCCAGAAGATGGCAGAAACTTCTCGCTCCTTTGCCTCTACTCTGCAGAAGTTAAGCTTCTCCTGGTGTGTAGGTGGAAAGCTGGGAGAAGCCTCGCCCGCTTAGTTTTTGTGTCTCAGAGGATGCTGCTACAGGAGCAGGGAACAAAAAAAACCCCGAGGACACCCTAGTCTCCCATCCCCTCAAAACGTCCCTCCCGGCATTGTCAGCCCAGTGGAAGCTGTCAGAGCAAGCCGCTGGGACCAAAAAACGTGGCTGTAGTGGGGGTGGCAGAGAGTGCCAAGCTGCTGCCTGCCCATGGGCCTTTTCCTTCTCTACTGAACTATTATTTCTGAAACGTGCCCCATTTTCCTGGCGGGTCTGGCTCTGTGGATGGATGTGTGTTTGCACACTGGCAGGTACCTTGACCGGCCTGATTTGTTGCTGTTCTTCTCCTTCCTCAGCCAGGATTACCAGCATGGTATATTCCAGACCATCGGTTTCAAGGAATTTCATGAATTCCTGATTGAGGAGGGCAAGTGTCCAGTGGAGCAGAGCAAGCAGCTCTTAAACAAAGGTAAGAGTTGGCTTGGGGGGCAGACGAGGGCAGCTCTCAGCATTTGTATTTGATAGCCAGAGGGGAAACGAGTGGGATTTGTAGCACAAAATCCCCCAGAAGTTTCACAGAAGCAGTGGGATTCTTTGAGGGAGGCCCTGCTGGCACAACGAGCCACCAGGAAATGGCAGGGTAAATTCTGCTTCTGCAGCATCTTTGCTGAGGGTACTTCACTGGCAGACGCCTCCTTCAAAGCCTTCCTCAGAACGAACACCAGCATCTCCCTCCAGTTCCGGCCCTCGTGACATATACCCAGGGCCTTTTCCTGCTTCAGTGTTGGCATCCTGTGATTCAAGATGCTCCCTGGGTTCACTGCTCACATCTGCTGTTCTCCCCTCTACCCTTCTCCGCTATTTCAGGAATTGAGGCCCTGAAGTTGGTGACCAGGCGTTATGCTCGCCAGCAGAACAAATGGGTCAAGAACCGCTTCTTAAGACGTAAGTCCCTCTTCCCTGCCTCTGCATCCCTTTGCCAGAGAGAGGAGTGGGGAAGCACTTTTCTCTCCCCACCTCTCTCCCCGTTCTCTTTGCTCGCTCTGCTTCCTCATCTCCTCTGTTTCTTCTCAACACAGTTCAAGCTGGAGCGCACCGGGACTTTGCTCCGGAACCAGCTTTCTGCCAGAGCTCACTTCTTGAAATGTGTACTATTAGTACTGATTGGACCCTGAGTCTGGATGGCCCAGGCTAGCCTGTTCTCCCTCTGAGGTGGAGGACATCTCCATGGGTTATTCCCACCGTGCCTTTATGGAAGGCAGGAAATAGTCTTTCCCCCTTCCTGTTGGCGCCTCCAGAATAGCCCATCTCCAGTTCTGTTCCTGCCTCTAGCTGAACCTTAAGAATTTTTTCTTAATTTCCTCTCCTTTCAAAGCCTTTGCCTTGCCTGTTCACCTTCCTTCTTCCTCTACTTCTCTTCTTCCTCCTTTCTTCTGCTCCGATCTCGGGGTGAAGACCCCAGGGGTCCGTTGACCTGAAGAGAAGATTCCCAGCTGCTATGGTGGCGAAAGAGCTTCCCGAGGTTTTTTCCTCGGGCGACATGGGAGAAGCGCATGCTGTGTCGGCGGCAGCGCGGGAAGACCTTGGGGCCGATCAGCTTTCGCAGTTTCATTGTGCGCCCCCAACAGCGGCTGCTGGAGCAGCGGCGCGAAGCGCCCAGAAGCACCGTCGGCAGCCAGAGGAGGATGACCCTGCCATTTTCCAGGCGCGCCTTCGGGCGGGCGGCAGCCATCTTGGGGGTCCGGCCTCGAGCCTCGGACCTCTTCCAGGGGCGATCCCGGGAGCCGCGGGGATTGAAGGAGGACGCCTCTCCACCTCCCCAGTACTGGTGCACCCGGACCAAGGCAGCGCTCAGATGGGTAAGCCCCCGGAACATGCGGTCCTGATTGATTCCTCTGAACTGATGGAGTTCATTAGGCAGTCTATCCATCAGGAAATGGCCAAGGTAAACACCAGACCTGAGTTGCCACTACAGCAGGAGGCCCATCACCCGAGTCCTCCAACGCCCTTCCCTTCTGGCTGGCCCACTAAGGCAGCAAAAAAGGCTCCCACTCCCCTCCCTAAGAGACCCACAGAGGAACAATGGGGGGAGGAGTTAGAATCTAATGCCTCTTCCACTGAGGACAGGGAAGAGGGTGAGTTTTTATCTGAGGATGAGACTGAGGAGCTAAAGCTACTTGAACAGTCCAGTAGATTTTTCAAACCTGAGGACTATCAATATCTCCTAACTAAGGCGGTTAAGGTCCTAGAGCTGCATGATGTACCTGCTTCTGAATATCAGAAGGCGGCCAGGGCTAAGCTTAAATCCAAATTGGGTGGCAACAGGGAATTCTTTCCTCCTGAGGAGTGCACGGAGAAGGTGTTTCCTTTTCCAGAGTACTTCGAACGCCAACTAAGATTCGGTTGGGACAAGCCTGTGGTTAACAAGCAGTTTCCCGCTTTCACTAAGAAATTGTATGCTATGCTGATGAGTTGTTGCAGGTTTCGCCTGTGGATGCTCCCGTGGCCGCACTCCAGACTGCGGGCTTAGTCTCCGAGGATGGACTAGGCAACCTCAGGGAAGCTATGGATAAGAAGCTTGAAGCAACTCTTCAAAGGATTCACGAGTCCATTGCCATGATGGTCAGAGCGGCGTCTACAGCCTCCATAGCTGCCAGGGCATCCATAGTCTGGTTGAGGAAATTTGTCCAGCTCAACAACCAGGCATTACTGGAAGGAATCCCCGCACTCTTAAGTCTGATTCCTTCATGGCTGACGCTACCTTGGACATTATTTCCTTTGCTTCTAGGGGCTTGGCTTCTACAGCTGTAGCCAGGAGAATGCTTTGGCTACGGGCTTGGCAGGCGGATACGCTTTCCAAATCCATTGTTTCCGCCTATCCCTTCCAGGGGGATCGTCTGTTTGGTAAAGCACTGGACAACATCCTGGTGGAAACCAGGGACAAGAAAAAAGCCATGCCTCGTTCTCTGAGACGCACGGACAGGCGCAACCCTCAGTCTTTTCGTTCCCATCATTCCCTGCTGCGGTTTCATCAGGACGTCAAGAAGCCTGCATGAGACTCAAACAAAGAGTCCAGCAAGCGTGGCTCATTCAACCCTCGATTCCATAGATCCCAGTTTAATAGGAATGATAGAGGCGACAGAGAGTCCAAAACCAAACAGAATTGACTATGCCAGGCTGCCGGTAGGGGCACGACTTCTTCACTTTGCCAGGACTTGGTCAGAGACACAGGCGGATGCCTGGGCAGTGGAAGTCGTGTCACAGGGATACTCAATAGAGTTTCTTCGTCAGCCTCCAGAAAGATTCCTGCAGTCGCCGGCAAGCAAATCTGCAAACAAGAGATCCATTGACAAGGCATACAACATCTTCTCAGCATCAGAGCCATCGAACCGGTTCCATATGGCAAGAGAGGCCGGGGAGTCTATTCTATATTGTTTATGGTTCCCAAAAAGAACGGAGACTGGAGGGTGATTCTGGATCTCAAGTTTTTAAACAAATTCATTCGCCTGCGCCATTTTCGCATGGAAACTCTGAGAGCAGTAGCGGATTCCTTTATCTCCCAATGAGTACCTGACGTCCATAGATCTTACAGAAGCGTATCTCCATGTGCCGATCCACTCTGCTCACAAGAGGTATCTCTGTTTTTGCATCTATGGTCAGCACTTCCAGTACAGAGCTCTCCTTCGGTCTTTCCCCAGCGCCCAGGCTGTTCACCAAACTGATCATCAATCCTGTGAGTCATCTCAGAAGTCAGGGGATTCATGTACATCCGTACTTGGACAATTTGTTGGCTGGAATTCATACAAAACACAGAAAAGACCCTACAGTGTCTGCGCAGTCACAGATTTTTAATCAATCTCGAGAAGAGCTCTCTAATTCCGTGTCAGCAAGTCGAACATACTGCTTCTCAGCCCAGGAGGACCAAAAAGCACTCTGTCCATGCTCTGATTCTGCAGGAGAAAGTGCAGGATGTGGCACTGGAACACAGGATTCAGCTTTGCCGGGCCCAAAATATCGCCGTGTTTTAGCGCAGAGGCTGCCTGGCCCTGGATACTGGGCTTGCTTGGCCTCCCAGGCCCAATTCCTGCTCTCATGTGGACCAGACAGCTCCCCTCTGTCATGGCTCCTGCCTTTCCCCCAAGCCGGAGCGAGCGGCCCAGCTGACAGCTGCCCTTCCAGATCCGATTGGCTCTCCCGTGACTCGCTGTGTTGGCTCTGGCTGGGAGCCAGCAGGACTTCCCTGGCTTACCCCAGGCTTGGAGCAGAGCCAGGGCTGGCAGCTGGGAGCCCAGCACTTGATGAAAGGTTCCTGGTGGGGTCAGGAGAAAGGCGGGAGAAGCCGTGCAGAAACTTGAGGAAGGAAGAGAGCAGCTTTCTTTTCGGAAGGCTCAGAGAGTCTTTTCGCAGGCCAGCTGTACGGCACCCCGTGCTCACCTTTCACTGAGCGGCCGACAGGTGCACCTTGGGTTGGGTTTTTGTGGTCCTGGTAATAATCGGCGTCACCTGCTCAGAGGTTGGCACCCAGCCTCTCTCAGGAGGCCCTTTGTCCCAACTGCTGTTGAACTTGGGCCAGGCAGCTGACAGGTGAGAGCAGCGTTTGGCACCGGGTAGCTGGAGGAAGATGCAAAGGAGCCGCCAGCTGGCTGCGTTCTTCGGGGCCTGGCGGGGCTGGGCCTTCTGGCTCTTGTGGACATGTCCTGTGGGCCCTGCCCTTTCTCCTACTCTGGCGTAGCCTCTGGCAAACTGATTCCAATCCTTGCTTTGGGGAAGACGGGGCTTAAACATTATCCAAGTGTCTAGATCTCAGTTTCGAGATCAATTCATAATCAGATGAAGCATTTTAAATGGAGAGTCTCGCATGTGCGATTCTGAGGTGGTCCTCTTTTGGGGGGAATAACCCCGTCTCCCTTGTGAGGAGGCTTTGCTGCTCTCTGGCCCCTACCTGCACTGAGATCTCCACCCATCCAAGTTAGCAAAGCAGCCATTGTTCATTTTTCCGAGGCTGAGTGAGTCTCAAGTGCATGGCCCAAGCTAGCTTGATCTCATCAGATCTCAGAAGCTAAGCAGGGTTGGCCCTGCTTAGTTCTCATAGGGGAGACGACCAAGGAAGTCCAGGGTGTGACGCCTCTCGAGCCCCCTCCCGGGGTCGTCACCGCCGGTCGCCGTATTGTTCTTGTACCCAGCTCCACGGGCTCCGGTTTACCCAGGTCGCTGAGGCCGCTCGTAAAGGGACTCAGTGGGGAAACGCTGTCCACGGCAGAGCTCACCTCAGATACGGACGCTGCAGAGGGTTGCTCCACCCTCTTTGTCCGCCTGGGTATCGGCTTTCACGGGCAGGGTGCTCAGTTTGTGTTTCCTTTTTCTCTCTGACGCTTCTTCGAACTGAATCACTCCCAAAGCCATCCCAGCGCCTCCTCATCGGATCGCTCTGGCGCTTCTTTTATTCCCCACTCGTCCCCCAGCGTTCTCAGCGATCTGGCCCCGCCCCCGCCCAAAGGTGGAGACGCCAAGGCGTCCGGCCCCACCCAACCCCGCCCAGGCCGTCCTGAGGCGTGCGGAGCGGCGTCCGCTGTGGGGTGTGTCTTCCGGCACCTCGATGCGGCCCTGGGCCGTTCCCGCGCCCGTCCGGGCTTTTCCGACCGGCGCGGCGGGTCGGCCAGCCTCCCGTTGCGGGCGTCTTCGGGGCGGTCGCCCGAGGTGCGTTGGCCCTCCTCCCGGGCCGCGGCTGCTTCTCGAGGGCCGGTGAGTGTTGCCAGCGCGTTAGTCGGGGTTGGGGGCCGCCGCCCGAGTTCCTCGCCGGTGGCTGTAGGCTGCAGGGGCGCGTGGCTTGCGGAGGAGGGCCGCCCTCCTCCCGGCGCGTCCGGGGGGGCTCCCGGCACGTCCCGGCCGCTACCGGGACACAGGGTTGCTATGCCGAAGCAGGCAATGGCAAACTACCCCAGTTTGGTGTAGTGGTTAGGAGCATGGACTCTAATCTGGGAGAACCAGTTTTGATTCCCCACTCCTCCACATGCAGCTGCTGGTGCAACCTTCGATCAGTCATAAGTTCTTTAAGAGCTGTTATTTCAAGGGCAGTTCTTGGGAGAGCTCTCTCAGCTCCACCTACCTCACAGGGTGTCTGTTGTGGGAAGGGGAGGGGAAGGGAAGGAGATTGCAAGCCGCTCTGAGACTCCTTCGGGTAGTGAAGGGCAGGGTATAATTCCAATCTCCTCCTCCTCCCTACAGGTTCACCATATGTTGGCTAAGACTTGATGGCACTTTCTACCACCACCTAGCTGAGTGAGGGGGCAGGTGAGCACCTCTGCTCTCCTCTTCCCAGGAATCTTCATTCTGTCAGCCTCTGCTTTGCTTCTCGAAAGTGTCCATAAATTGAATTGAGTCTCAGAAGAACAGCCTGTCTTGGAGTGACTCCTAATATCTATGCTGTGCTTTGCCCATGGAAGGATGCAGATTTTAGGATCCTGCTGACCTCCAGTGTTTCCTTCTCTGTCCAGGCCCTGGACCCAACGCCCCCCTTGTATATGGCTTGGAAGTCACTGATCTCTCTCGGTGGGAGGAGAAAGTGCTGGAACCAGCCATCCAGATTGTGAACAGTTTTCTCCAGGTAATGAGGAGGCAGCTAGATTTGAACCAAGGAGCGAAAGAAAAAGGGGAGGGGGTGACGTTTTCCGGGCCAACACATGGCTGTGAGCTTTTGGAACTTGTTGCTGGGGAATTTGGGAAGCTGATGGGAATAGAAGGGCAGCTTTTATGGAGCTGAGGGGAGGGTCAGCTATTCCAACTCTCAGGTATAGTTTGACACACACAGAGCTACACGCCTTCTGCAAGAACAGAATATTCTGTGATGCCTTAAGGTGTGTATGGGCTGGGTGTCCTTGAAGCAGGGGCTGACTGGAGCTTCCCTTTAGAACTGCCAGAGGATGTAGTGATGACCACCAGAATAGACAGTTTTAAAAGGGGATTAGATAGATTCACAGAGGATAGGTCTATCAGTTGCTACTAGCCATGGTGACTGAGGGGAACCTCCACATTCAGAGACAGCCAGCCTCTGAATCCCAGGGCCAGAAGGCAATATCAGGGGAAAATCTTGGCCTCTGTGCCCTGTTGTTAGCCCTCCAGAGGAACTGGTTGGCCACTGTGTGAGACAGGATGCTGGACTAGATGAACTTCTGGTCTGATCCAGCAGGGCTCTTTTTATGTTCTTAACTACTAGGTGGGTTTACAGGCAGTGTTCCCTCTAAGCTGTTAGTGTGAGCTAGCTCACAGTTTTTTAGCCTCCAGCTCACACATTTTTGTCTGAGCTCAGGAAGGATGGCTCCAGAGCAAACCAATTTATGTAGGAGCCAAATGGCTCGCTCACAAAGTGGAATTTTTGCCCACAAGACTCTGCAGCTTAGAAGGAACATTGGTTACAGGTGGGGCTAGATCAGTTCTATGGGAAAGACTGTAATCTGGGAAACAGTTGAGGGGAGAAACACCCAAAATTAGGAGCTGATGGTATTGAGTGACCACCAGAGATTATGGGATGTGTGCAGGTCTGAGGATTCCACAGGTCTGTGCGTACAGAGACACATGGCACTCTCAGGGACTCACCGTCTTCACACATATACCACCTGCTGTAATGACTGGCATTTTGCTAGTGTATGTCTTGACCATGTGCAAAATGCATTTCCATCACCACCAATGGAGAGCAAGATTTGAATCCAGGAGCTCCTCGAAGACTAGCAAGATTCCCCAGGGTATAAGCTTTCGAGAGTCAGAGCTGAGGGGAGATTTGACTCTTGAAAGTGTAGACCCTGGGATATCTTCCTGGTCTTCAAGGTGCTACTGGATGTGAACCTTTTCTACTGCAGACCCAACAAGGCTGCCCACCTGAAACCTTTGCTGCTAATGAGTCCCCACAACTAATACTCATTTATTTATTTAAGCATGTCTGTGACACTGCTCTCCTGAGGGACCCAAATGGCTTACAGAGGTTTCCAAACTAAACAGTGTAATGTAAATAATGCAACAATTAGCAAACAAACGCATCCTGGGGGGGGGCACAGCTACCCCAGGCTACCTTATCAGCGCCCCCCCCCCCACTGAGCTGCAAGCCACAGTCTGTCTGTTTCCTTACATATTCTGGAAACTCATTCCGTAAAACAGGAGCAGACATCAAGAAAGCCAAGGCAGAACCCGTTCTCTGAGAATGGAGAAATTACTAATAGTCCCTGATCTGAGGGTTGGAACTGCCTAGGGGGGCATACAGGGGTAGATACGGTGGTCCCTCAGATATGAGATTCATGAAGGGCTTTTAAACTCCTTAAACTGAGCATGGAAGAAAATCAGCAGCCAATATAATGATCTTAAATGTGGGGTGCTATATTCAAAATGCTTAACCCCACCCCCCAACAATGTAGCTGCTGACTTTTGCATCACTTGTAGCTTCAGTGTTTGTGTGGCCAAGTTTGGCTGAATCTGAAAAAGGGCAGTTTTTGCCACCCCCTTTGTCTGCTTTTCCAGCAGAAGGTTCCAATAGAACTCCCACATGCTTAACTGAGTCTGTTAGTAATTAAGCCATACCATCCAAGGCGGGCAGCACAATTCCCCCCGCCCTGTAGAATCTCAGCCTTCCCTACCAGCATCACCTCTGTCTGATCAGCATTCAGCTGTAGCATGTGCTTTCCCAGCCCCTTGATCACAGCAGAGAGGGCTGTTCCGGAGGCTATCAGAATGTTGCGGGGCAGGAGGCAGTGCTGGTAGGCCAGCTTGAGCTTTGGTAGAAATTCCTCACCGGAAAGAGGGATCCAGATAAAGTGAGAGGGGACAGGGGAGGTGCCTGCTTGCCCTTTAAGGAACACCGAAGCAAGGTAGTCTGAAGTTGCCCGTGTTTGCTTCCTCCCAAGGGGCAGCAGCCTCCAGTGGAGCCCATCATGTTGGCGCATGAGCCAGAAGAAGACAAGCGGAGAGGCCACGAGTGTGCAGTGTGCAACAGAATCATCATTGGGGACCAAGAATGGAAAGGTGAGGTTGCGGCTGAGGGAATGAAAAAGTCATTTTCAAACAGGCTGGTTAGAAGCTGGGGAGGGGGGTGAAGCCTACTGGGCCCGGGTCTCCCAAACAAAGCCCTCTGTCGGGCTGGTGCCGCATGGTCATTGTTTACAACTGGAATGTAGCAGCAGCCACTTGACAAACCGGGTGGGGCTGGGAGCAAGCCGAGCCGCAAGCAGCCATCTGCTGTTTCTTCATCCTTTCCTATCCTAACCACTCCCCCTTCCCACATGATGTAGCAGTGAAAGCTCTTCCCCCCCTAGCCAAAGGAACCAGGAGACATGTTCAGTTTCTGCAGACCCTGCTTGTTGTGTTACTCAGCATAGTCAGTCCACAAGAGTGTAATAGTTTGGGGAGCCTGTGGCGGGGGAGGAGGCAGCTACTGGCTGCTTAGAACAGCAGGCCATTGGACCAGGTGCCGACAGGTCAAGTCTGGCCTCTCTTGCCTGCTCCAGAGAAAACAATGAATCTAGTAAAAGGAGAGCATGATTCAGAAGATTGTTCTTAGTTTTCTCTTCAACCTGAGAGCCTTCTTGGTTTGAAAGTAACATTATAAAATGAGCTTCTGAATGGGAGTCAGGTCTGGTTTACTAATGCAGCATAAATGTGGTGTTCAAGTTTTGAAATGGTGGAACAGGGTGGATTGCTTCAAGCCGCAGGTCTTGGGATCCCAATCTGAGATCCTGCTTGGCTGTATTTTTGAATGACCACTGCCACCCTCTTTTTTTAAAAAAATCTCCTTGCTGGTTGAAAACTAGCACTCGGGAATTGGGCTGGGCTAGAACCCTTTTCCCTCATGTTGAGGGAGGGGAGAGGGACAAACGAACCCTTTCCCCTCACGTGCGAGATGTTCTCTTGTACAGCATTCTAACGTGGCCCCATCTGCTCCCATCTTGTTGGGACTCTCTTACATCACATTCCTGTTTGTGTAAAGGAGGTAGAAGGCTGAGGTGCCACTTCAGACTGCAGTGGGACAGTGCTTGAGTTTGGGGATCTACAAAACAAACTTCCTGCAAGTGAAACGTTGGTATAACAGTGAATAAATATATCGATATGCCATGAGGGAGGTGAAGTTTTGGAGGAAATTGAAATACATGCAATACCTGCTTTCTTATCAAACCTAAACTTATTGTACTGCTTTAAAATGCACGTGTAACTTTGTTAGCATATTAATAGTGTGCTATTCAGCATATTTAGGAAATTTAAAAGTGTGGATGCCTTAGTTTTGATCTGGCAAAATTGCAGATATGCCCAGTACGGGGGGGGGGGGGGGGGGTGCTGCAAGTTGCTGCACATATCTTAGTTTTTGCCATCTGGGAAGTAGGAAAAAATTATGAAAGTTATAGGTTCTAAGCAAAAGAAAATTTATTATTTGGCCTTGAAGCCATCTTCAACATTGCAAACATGTAAGGTGTTATCTCCGGACAGTATGTCATTATGGACATTATGGCCAGTATAAATAGACTTAATTAGTCACATTTAAACAACAGGCATATCTTTAAAAATATGTTGCATGAATCTATGCAAAAGTATCACTATATTCAAACGACACAATTCCTAGAAAGCATTTTGCATGAAAGGTCTTAAAGCATGTCATTTGTTCCAAAAGAAATAATGTTTGATATGAGGTGTGGGGGAGCAAATCTCCATTCTCCCAAGGAAGCTTGCTGGGTGACCTTGAGCCAGTCACACACGCTCAGTCTAGCTTACCTCACAGGGTTGTTGTGAGGATAAAATCATAGAATTGGAAGGACCTCCAGGGTCATCCAACCCTGTACAATGCAGGACATTCACAACTACCTCCAGGATCCCTGGCTAAACTGGCCTGGAGAAAATTGCTTCCTGACCCCAAAGTGGCGATCAACATTTCCCTGGATGTGTAATGTGGAGGAGAGGAGAACAATGTCTGCTGCTTTGGGTGGCCATTGGAGGAAGGCAGGGTATAAATTAAGTCATTAAATAAGTACATTTCAACATTTCCCTAAATTCCCAATTTTTGCATTGGGGCAGACAGATGTCCATCAGGTGTGGGCCTTCACATGTCTATAACCAGAGAAATTGTAGTCAAATCTGCCCCTTTAAAAGTTGGAATTCTACTGCTACCTGATGAGACCCAATGTGTGTGTGTTATGGAGTGCTTAAATCTGGGTTTGAGTCCTTGCTATGCCACAGAACCTCACTGGTTGACCTGGGCCAGTCATTCAATCTCACAGGCTAACCTACCTCACAAGGTTCTTGCGGGGGTACGTACCACCTCAGTCAGTCACAGTCTGTTAGCTACCCTGAATTTCTTGGAGGATAAAAAAATGAAATTAATACTTAGAAGGAGTGGTTTCATTCAGGTATCAGAGAGCCTCATATGGGATCCCCTCAGCTGACTGATGTGGTACACTCCATCCTCATTCCATTACATGTGTAGGCCAGGGGCACAATCTTGACTCTCCTTTGCTGGATAGTGCCCAGGACACCCATACAGTCAGAACTTCGAATAAACAGAATGATTTGCACAGGTTGAAGATCAGAGAGCAGTGATTTCATCGTTCTATCATTTTCCCCTTAAAGCTTCAACTTCTACTCAGGTGTATGCCATGTGTTTGTTAATTATTAGTCAGAAAACAATATTATTTATTCAGTTTTTTACGCATCAGTCTCCTGAATGGCTCTCTGTGTTATCTTTTTTGGCAGCTCACGTAAAATCTAAGTCCCATCTTTTCCACTTGAAGAAATCACTAAAATCACACTTGGATCACCATTCAGCAAAGTGCCAGAGTAGCATCACAGAAACTTCTCAAACGTGCGCAGAAGCATCATCAGGGAACTTGGAAGCCTGAAAAACGTAGCCCAGTCATCGGTGGGACCTCTGGGATTTTGGTGGCTATTCTTGAAGGCCAGATTTGGGCAGGATTCCGTCTTCACCATGCAAAAACAAATGGAGCCAGGGAGGAGAATCTCACCTTTCTGTTTTGTCTTCTGCCAGGGAATAATCAAGCTAACACTGGCTTGAATATGTTGGTGCTAGTTTACCTTTCTAAGTTTCATTTTAAAGATACAGTGGCTGCATTTTTGTATTGCAAAGCCATTAACAGTGCCTTTGGACTCTGAGACTGCTGTGTCTGCAAGGGCAAGGGAAGCCAAAACACCCCTCCTGGAACATACACACAGTGAAATGAACACCCACTCACCATGGTGACACAGAGCAATGAGCTCTTTCCATCGCCACTCCATATCTTCTGTTTTATAAGCCTCTGTTTCTCACAGGTGGGCAAGTGGTGGCCCAGGAGGCAAATCAAACCTACAGGAGCTTTTCTTCTGGCCCTCAAGCTGCCCAGTGGCTATTTAGGGCATCCACCTGCCAAAAAAACTGAAGCATTGGTTAGCAGGCCAAAAAATAGTTCAACAGCTCGAGAGCCACTGAGAGCAGCAGTGTGGGCCACATCTGTTTGTCTGCCCACTTTCAGAGGCTCTGAGGAAGATGCCAGCTCTGTGCTGGAAACAGAGCCAGCCTTCGGCAGAGCCCTCAGAAGTAGGGGGGGGAGACCAAAATGTAGTTCTCAGGCCCAAAAGGGTTCCCCACCCCTGCCATGATGTGTCATTTCTCTGCATCTCTTGGGTTGTTTCAAAATGCAATGTTAAGTGTTGTCATTTGTATTTCAAAGGGCTGTATCTTGGTTCAGAATGGGGGGAGGGTTTTTTTGGGGGGGCAAACGCGTGGGTACAGAAGACTTATTGGGAGACTTCCATTTGTTTGGTCACCACCACCACCCCACAAATTAATCACGGGTTTTAAGGGCTCTTTTTGACAAACTGACCATGTTACATGGTTGGAGTGTCATATAGCAGGGGTACCCCCCCCCCCCAAAAAAAAAAAACAGCTTTGGCACCTGGTTTCTGTCTACATGAAGTGAGTGTACCTCTTAGAGGTATCTGAGGGATCTTAGTCTACATTTACATCTGGATGGTTTTATTTATTTATTTATTCTGAGATTTTTATTCCACCCTCCCCAAAGCGGGCTCAGGGTGGATCACAGGAAACTCTTCGGACTCTTGGAATGTGGAAGCAGGCACTGTGATCTAGGTAGCTACGCTTCTTAAAAGTTAAGCACCACTCATGATCCCCCAATATTCCTGTAGGTCTTAAAAATTGGTATGATATTCCTTTATCCCCCCGCCCCAATGCAACACACATGCCTGTGTTTATTTTCATCAGTCAGTGTGACAGGCAAAACAGTTAGGAAGGCAGGAGGTTTGCTTGGAAAGGAAGCATTGCCCTGTATTGTTTTAAGTGGGGAGCCATCAGGGAAGTCTCTTCACCCAATGGAGGCACAGCATGGTACAGTGGTTGGAGTGTTGGATTGGAACCCAGGACAGATGGGTTCGAGTGTTTGCTCTGCCTCAGGAGCTTGCCAGGTGACTTTTGGCCCATCACAAAATCTTGGCCTAAAATACCTCAAAAGAACAAAGTTTGAGACCAGGGGCACCTTTAAGACCAACAAAGGCCCTAGTCACACGGGCTGGAAAACGTGGGGGGAGGCGTGGCTATTTGCGGTGCTGCAATTAGCCGCGCAACGCGTCAGCGGCAACCCACGGTTCCGGCCCTTGCCGTGCACGCTGCAACGAAGACGGCTGGAGGGAAAAGCTGCGCCGGCACAATCACACCAAGGGAGTCCGGAGGCAGCCCGTGGCAAACGGTTTGCTACTACCTTCGAGGAGGAATTTTTTTATTGCGCCTTTTCGGTGGCATGCCACGGGTTGGCCATGGGTGCGCTCGACTTGCCAGATGTGGTGTGATCACGCCCGGAAAATCCGCCATCCAATCATGGCTCTCCCGCAGCAAATTCACCATGTGAACAGGGCCAAAGTTGGTTTTTTGTTGATCTTAAAGGTGCCACTGGACCCAGGCATTTGTTTTGCTGCTCCAGACCAACATAGCTACCCACCTGAATCTACCTCACAAGGTAATTGTTGGGAGGATCACATGAAGGGGGAGAGAATAATGTGATAAGCCACTTTGTGTTACCCCCAATGGAGAACAGCAGGATATAAATAAAAACAAAATAAATGCTGGCTGTCCCCAGTGCTCCCCCACTTCCTTGTGGCTTTGAAGCGCAGTGTCATCTCTAAACTGGAACAGTTCCGCTTTCTCTTCAGGCACTCACACACACACCCCTCCAGCCCCTTCCTTTTCATTGCCACAGGTTGCTGTGTTGGCCCAGTTACTAGTTAAGGGGATTTCACTAGGATCAGTGTCAGCCTGGAAGGGTAAGACTGGACAGCTCAACATGGAATCTCCACATTCAGAAGCCGTCTACCTTTGCTAGCTGGACAGGGCAAATTAACCTTCATGCCCTACTCACCCGGCTTCATGTACTGCACAGGCAACCCCTTTTTTCAGAGCACTGGTGCGAAGGCAACCCTCTGGGGCTGGACTAACTACTTGTGAGCCTCTTGGGGGGGGGGCATTTGAGACGCAAGGGCTGGGCGAGGTGGATCTCTTTGGCCTGCCTGCCTGGCACAAAGCTGTTGGTGGGGTTCTGATCCCTGTTCCTCCCTGGAAAGGCACAGGGTGAACCAGGGGGGGCCTGCAGTCCCTCCCCCCTCCCTCAAAACATTAGTTGTGTATTCTCTCTTTTCATGCTGCTGTCAGGAGAGTATTGGCGGGGGGGGGGGGGGGGGGGGGGGGGGGGGGGGGGGGATCTGGCCGTGGCTAATCCACAGACAAATGCCAGCTTCCCATCTGTGCTCTCCAGTCTCGCACACACTCCTCTGCCACCAGCCACTTTTAGCTAACCGGCTTGGGCTAAAGAGAAGGTCATTAATTACACTGGGATTAGACAATAGTGCAGGCCCCTCCCTGCTTGCCTTGTAACTGTTTCCTCCACTGCCCCACCACCCTGGTCACCTTAGCTGCGGGCCTCTTTTAAAAAAAAGAAGAACTTAAAATGGAGAGGAGAGGAGCTTAATTAGAACCACAAGGCTCTGTCCCAGAATCTCATTTTGTACGACAGGTGATCCTATGTAATGAAAGAAGATGTCTCTGAGCATGTGTGGAGTGGCTTTTGCCTCACCACTGGCCATTCTCGGCAGGCCCATGTTTGATGTTAAAGAGAAGAGCTGCTAGGTTAGCAGATCCGAATTCAGGGAAGGCCTTGAGATGGGACATGGTTAAAGTGATGATGTTTTGTGGGGGATAGATGGGGGCTGGGGGGCTATTTGAAACTCCTCTCCAGGGTTCTGGGTTGTGTACAAATCTAAGCTGCAAGCCCCCACCCCAAGGAGTTTGCTGCCTTTAGTGGCTGCATCCCATTTCTAAAGGAGTGTCCCCCTACCTCAAAAGTGTCCAAACAGGGGTCTGGGTTAGGGCTGGCAGTGTGGTCTGGTCTTCAGGCCTGCCAAGAAAAATGTGGCCAAACTAATAGTGGGGGTGGGGGTTATATCAACTGAGACAAGAGTTTTGGTGCATCTCTGGTATCACCATCTGGTGGGGGGGGGTGACATCTGCTTCCACACCATGTAGCTTAGAGGCATTTGCAGGGGCAACCAAGTGCCCACATGGCAGTCCCCCCCCCCCACACACACACACCCCTTCAGCCCTCTTGAGTGTCATGCCCCTACACCATCACAAGGCTTTAAAAATAATTACGAATTCCTATTGAGCTATAGTGTAGTAACCTCATAATCTGTGCCCACGATCAACACACTCCTCTGAATTCTCATGCAATGTCGAGAGTTAAAGACTTTTAAAAATGGCAAAGGTAAAATACGGCAATAGGTTGTTAAGATTTTTGTACTGGATTGATGGAGCAATTGCCATTTTTAAAAAAGTTGTTTGGTGGGCGGACTCTGGATGCCAGCCTCCAGGTGTGACCTGGGGATCTCCTGGAAATACAGCTCATCTCCAGACTACAAAGATCAGTTCCCCTGGAGAAAATGGATGCTTTGGACAGTGGACTCTAGGTCATTATACCCGGCTGAAGTCCCTGTCCTCCCCAGGTTCCATCCTCAAATCTCCAGAAGTTTCCCAACCTGGATGTGACAACCCCGCCCCGACCCCCCCACTGGTGGTCAGGGGGGACCTGGCAACCCTACGGCAGGGGGGATGGTGTCAATATGTGTAGGACCTTCGAAAGTGCTTACTTCCCCCTCCACACATTTTGCAAGGTGCTTTGACTGCAACCTTTCCAAAAAGATTGCATTCAAGCAGGGGAAAAGTTGGATAACATGTGAATGCTAATTTTTTTCTCTCCAAATTTCCCATTGGATGCTGAACCAGAGCAAACTCCACCCCCACCCCCCATGATTCCATACCAAGTCTCCAAAGAAAAAATGCTGTATTGATGGAGAACGTAAAGGAACATTCATACATTCCAATTGAACTGTTTTCAAAAGGAGGCCAAGCTCTGTTTCCGATGGAGGAGGGATCAGTGGCCTGTTTGCCCACATGAGTGGGAGAAAGTAGCCCTGATTATAACAAAGGAGGAGCTATTTGCCTGCTCCCTCCCTGCAATGCTGCAGCCTAGAGAGCAGAAGAAACAAAGGCCCTAGACGGAGTGGGAGGAAGAAGAGCCAGGGGCTTTGAAGAAAGGAAAAGCTTGAGCCAACCCCAGTGAACAGATCCTTCCTGGAAGAAGTTCCGGTGGCTTTAATAATCAAAGGGAGAGGAAAATTTCTAAAGCTGCAGCTTTCCTTGCATGTTGCCAGAAGGATTCCTCCTTGATTCTGAGAATGTGTCCTGCAATACATTAAGAACATAAGACTTGCCTTATTGGATTAGACCCAGGTGCCTCTAGTCCCAGGATTCTGTTCCCGTCAAGGTATAGCCAGATGCTTCTAGGAAAGCCCACAAGTGTGGTTGTGCTGGCCCTTCCCTGTTGCTAGAGACAAACACCTGTTACTCAGAGATATATTGCCTCTTCTCATGGAGGTTCCATTGACTTGGAACAGGCCACTGATCATGTTGGAAGAGAGACCCCTCAGTTGTCCCATAAACTGAAAAAGGCCTTCAATGTGAAGACGGGGGGATGGAATGTTCTTGATCCACTCTCATTCATTCCAGTTTGGACAGAAGAGTTTCCCAGGGGACTGTGAGCTGGGGGAGGAAGGAGCCATCTGGTGGCAGGGGGAGAGAATGTTAGCACTCTTCGTGGAAGGGGGCAAGAGGGTTTGTCTGCCCAACATCTCTGGGAAGTGGGGACTTGCAAGCGAGCAGGTTGTTTGGAACAGGAACCCTGGGCCAAATGCACAGGAGTTGAGTGCCAAACAGTATTGAAGGCAGCTGCAGAGTCAGCCTGTAGCTAGGACCTTGGTGAAAGAGGAGTAGGGTAGATGTAGAGTTGCCAACTCCTGTGTCATAGAGTTCACCTTCCAAAGCAGCCATTTTCTCCCGTGGAACTGACTTATGTAGTCTGGCGATTGATTGTAACTCTGGGAAATCTCCAAGCACCATCTAGGGGTTGGCAACCCTAGGTGGAAGCCAGTCACAGCTTTCTACTGGCTGGAATCCATCTCCAATACAGCCAAGTGCAAAGGGGCTTTGTCTGTTGCAAGGGAGGTTTTGGTTGTCATTAAGGGGACTGCGAACAAAATAATTTGTTAATTGCTTTTAAAATGGCTTACCCTATATCAGTTGTTTTTTCATTTAAAATTTAACGCCCACATAATTGCAGCACACAGGCAGATGTGCAGATGGAGGATCTAGACACGGTAAGTGCACTTAGCAGGGTTCTGCCCATTTTCATGGAGCCCCACCTTCTAGTTTGTATGGCCTGGCTTTGAATCCCCCTACCAGGTCACCTTGGGAGCTGGCTCCCAGACAGGCCGATACCAACTAGTGCTCTCTGCTCCTTCTGGTGACCTTCTTAGTAAATACGTTTTGAATGCGATGTGAATTCAGACACACAGTTCTGCTTTTCCAGAACAGGAAGGGGAATGCCATCCCATACAAAGTTTCAATTATGGGCACAGCTCTTGATGCGTGAGCACCTCACTAACACTGCTCCACAGGTATCAAACCTACCTAAGAGAGCAGGTGTAGCATACTGGCAAAGAATCAGGAAATCTTGGGTTTGAGTCTTGCATCTGCCATAAACAAGCCTCTCTCTGCCTCAATATGGAGGTAATAATACTGGCCCACCACAGAGGCAGTGTTTGAAAATGCTACATAAATGTTACTATCAAGGTCAGGAAGGAAGGGTGGTATGGTATGGCCTGATCTTGTCAGATCTCAGAAGCAAAGCCAGGTCAGTATTTGGATGGGGCACCACCAAGGAAGGCTCTGCAGAGGAAGGCAATGGCAAATCATTGCTGCTGCTGCTGCTTGCTTGCTTGCTTTGAAAGTCCCTTCTTGGGGTTGTTGCAGGCTGGTTACAACTTGACAGCTCTTTATGTATGTAGTGTCAAGCTCTCTGTTGTGCTGGAGACCACCTACTCAAAGGGGCTGCCCTGTTTCTTTGACAGCTGACGGGTTCAACGGAAGGTGTGTCTTCACGCAAAGCAGTTGTAGTTTGGCAACAAAGGCAGAGAGTCCCGCTGGGTTTGTATATGTGTGGAGCATTTCAAGGCACTCCCTGGTACCTGGCTCCAGGCCCAGCTGAACAGCCGTTGAGTAAACTGGAGGCTCTTTCCCCCTCTGCAACACCTGCCATTTGCTTCCTCCCCCTTGGCTCCACTTCTGCTTTCCCCAGAAAAGAAAAGTGCCCCATGCAAACGTTCCCTCCTCCCTCAGCCTGCTCCCCATCCAGCAGAGCAAATACCAATCTCTTGCTGGCTCCAGACCTGTTCGAGGACTGCCCCGGTTGTGTGTGCAACTGTCTACAACTCTGGGGGCAGCTGCACTGCTACGGGCATCAGTGAAGCACTGTGAGATCAGGAGAGCCTCGTGAGATCGTCGGCAATGCTGGGATGCTGCCCTCCAATCGGTCCCTTGCCTCCTGTTACCAATTGCTGAGTTCCCCATTTCAGAGTCTTCAACCTTTCCTCCTGTTTCTTGGTCACATCCTACAGAGAATGGGGGCTTGAGGGAGAAAGGGGCAATTCCCAGCCACTGCTTCATTGCAGGCAGGGGTGCCAACCTCCAGGTGTGGCCTGGAGGTCTCCTGGAATTACGGTTCTCTAGGCAACAGAGATCAGTTTCCCTGGAGAAAATGGCTGCTTTGGAGGGAGGAGAGAAGGGCCGTGTACTCCACTGTGGACCCTCCCAGCCCCAAATACCCAGGAATTCCCCCTTATTGGAGTTGGTAACCTTAAAAAGGTAAAGGTTCCCTTGCTCGAAAACCAGTCAAATCCGACTCTAGGGTTGCGGTGCTCATCTCCGTTTCAAAGCCGAAGAGCCAGTGCTGTCCGAAGACGTTTCCGTGGTCATGTGGCTGGCATGACTAAACACCAAGGCACAGAACGCTGTCACCTTCCCACCGAAGTGGTACCTATTTATCTCCTTGCAATTTCTTGCTTTCGAACTGCTAGGTTGGCAGGAGCTGGAACTAGAGACGGGAGCTCACTCCGTCATGCGGCACCCGGGTCTCAAACTGCTGAACTACCGACCTTCCATAGCCTGCAGTTCAGCATCTTAACCACTTGAGCCACCGCAGCTCCTTAGTTGCAGGTTTTTTCCTGGCATCCCTCCAGGTGTCTTGCAACCCAGGCTATTTAGCTGGAAATCCCCAGTGGGCTGATTTCTAAATGTAATGCTTGGAAACTCTTTCCTCAAATTCCAGGTGCAGGAGGGTGAGTTAAGGAGAGGGAAATGTTGCTCAGATTACGCTCTGAGTCTGGTCTTCATTAACTTAGATGGATTTCTAAATGGTCTCTTGGGGGAGTAGTTGGTGGATGACTCTGCTATTGGGAGGGGGGGGTAAGCCATAGGTTCTGGAGCCAAAGCCTGGTGAGACTCTTTCAATTTCAGCCTTGGAAAGACCCCTAGAAAAATATTTATCAGTATCCTTTTCTGCAAGTTCTAGTGGTAAGCACTGTAATTAAAACTGTTTCAGAGTTCTGCAGAAAGCTGTCCCTAAACTTGTTGGTCACTTTTTTGCCTGCAGTTAACATCGAGGTCAGGCACCAGGGCTTGCACCGGTTTAGACCAACTAATTCAATTCAGGGAAATAGATCTTGGGCGGGAAAGTCTGGCGGCAAAATCCACAAAAGGTGTATTTGCACACACAATGAAAAGCTTCTTGGAATTTGGACTTCTGCCCTGCAGTGAGTGGGAGAGAGAAAGTGGCAGTTAGGAAAGGAACCACCCACCTGGAGACTGTGCTGGGGGTGGGTGGGAAGAGTGCTTAGATCCCAAGACAAGCGGTATCCACTCTCCAAAATCTTTGAAAATGATACACACAGGTCTGGAAGCCCTTCTCCCTGTGATGTGGGGTTTGCACTCTTGCTAGCTGAGATCAGTGGTTTCCAGGGAGCCCTGGTCAGTTCTTTGGATATATGCCAAGAACTCTTCAGCGAAACCATCACTAAAGGTCGACGAGACCTCTTGCAAGTCAGTGCCCCCCCCCCCCAATCACAACAAAACTACACAGGAGAGTGCTGGCTCCACTCTGGAGACACACTATCAACTCCAGCCAGAGCCCCAAGGCCTGGGAAGGCCCTTCCATGAGCCAGGAACACACCTTGGAACATGTCCCAGAATCCTTTGCATTCTTGGGCAAACTCATCACTGTGGAAGATCGTGTGTTTTAAAACACACTTGGCAAAGCCTGGCCTTGTGAGGCTTCTGACACTGGATGCCATCTAAGGTTTATCTGTGGTGGTCTGGGGTGGGGGGTAGAGAAAAGCATATTCCCATGTGAGATTTAACAGCAGTTTGTGCTTAATCCAGTGCACAATATGAACCATGAAGTCATGCTCAACAGAACACAACATTCCCTTCCTGTGTGATTACTAGGGTTGCCAGCTATGGGTTGGGAAATACCTGGAGATTTGGGGGGGAGGGGGGAGCCTGGGGAAGGCAGGGGTTTGGGAGGGGAGGGACCACAGCAGGATATAATACCATACAATCCATACTCCAAAGCAGCCATTTTCTCCAACTGATCTTGGTGATCTGTAGATCAACTGCAATAGTGGGAGATCTCCAGGTGCTACCTGGAGATTGGCAACTCTAGTGATTACTCACATTAACAACAGGCTTTTCAGGTGAATATGCAAAAGGGTCCTCTTCACGCATTACTCAGGGCTAACTCAGACTGGCCACTGAAAGTTCGTTTTCACAGGGAGTCTGTTTCTGCTACACATATTTACCCCTGTTGCTCATGTTGCAGTTTCTAGTATAAACATCTTCAAGGTACAGCTTACCAAGGGGGGGGGGGAGTAATGTGTGAACTGGCTGTAAGAGAACACACAGTTTTAAAGTCCAAGAAGACTCTTGCAGTAGCTTGGCTCCTATGTTCTGGTCTCTAGATGTTTGCAGTTCCAGAATGGGAAATGGCTGGCCTGTGTTCAAATTTTCTTCAGCTTGTCTGCTGGAGGCGCGGGGGGGGGGGGGGGAGCAGCTTCCCATTCAGGTACGCGAGCTCTACCACCACCCCGTGGTGGCTCTACTTAGAGGCAGTTTGTGGTCTCCGAGAGCCACCTACCAGTAGAAAGAAGCAGCGCAGATGGAAGCTGTACAGCTCTGCCTGTTCCAGCCAGAGAAATCGGGCGCCGGCAGCTTTGCTGTCCCCTGAAAATTGGTACCAGGTAAAGACACTGAGGAGCTGAGGTGGCTCAGAGGTTAAGACGCTGAGCTGCAGACTGGAAGGTCTGTAGTCTGGCAGTTCGAGAGTGCCGCGTGACTGCCAACCTAGCAGTTCGAAAGCAAGAAATTGCAAGTAGATAAATAGGTACTGCTTCAGTGGGAAGGTAACAGTGTTCTGTGTGCCTCAGTGTTTAGTCATGCCGGCCACATGACCACAGAAAAATGGAAACGTCTTCGGACAGCACTGGTTCTTTGGCTTGGAAACGGAGATGAGCACCGCCCCCTAGAGTTGGATTCGACTAGCTTTTGAGCAAGGGAAACCTTTACCCAAAGACGCTGATATCAGTGGAACAAGCTGTCACTCTCCGTTTACATAAATGAAAACAGGCAGCAGTTTCTGCATCAACAAAAGCCAGTTTGGTGTAGTGGTTAAGTGTACGGACTCTAATCTGGGAGGGCCGGGTTTGATTCCCCACTCCTCCACTCGCAGCTGCTGGATGACCTTGGGCAAGCCATAGTTCCTGTCAGAGGTGTTCTTGAAAAGAGCAGTTTGTCAGAGCTCGCTCAGCCCCACCTACCTCACAGGGTGCCTGTTGTGGGGAAAGGAAAGGAGTTTGTAAACTGCTCTGAGACTCCAAGTGAAGGGCGGGGTATAAATCCAATCTCCTCCTCCTCCTCCTCCTCTTCTTTTACAAGCCAAATACTTCTGCAGCCTGAATTGGAGAGAATTCTATTTCTGCATATAGCAATGCAGGATGCTACTTTAACTATGCAAGCTTGATTTACACAAAAATAAAGGCTTTACTCATAGGTAATGATTTCTGCCCCTTTCTTTAGGCTAGTTTACATAGGGTGCAGGCTTCAGCCTGTCTATGAACACACATGAAGCTGCCTTATGCTGAATCAGACCATTGCGTCCATCAAGGGCAATACCATCTACTCAGCTCTCCAGGGTCTCAGGCTGAGGTCTTTCACATCACCTCCTACCTCATTCTTTCCACTGGAGATGCCGGGGATTGAACCTGGGACCTTCTGCATATTCAACACTTCCTCCCAGAGAAAGTATTATTCAGAGTGCAGCCAAAATGTCTCCCCAAACTTGTGGAATGTGAAATAATCATGGAAAAGGAATCCCTCTGAGCATATGCAGAGTGTCAACATAGTAAAACAAGACAACCGGGGAAGTCTCTTTCAACACATCGGGTTTTTTTTCCTATCTCATTTTATTTGACACAAAAATGTACAAAATAATGGGTGAGTGATTTTTTTAATTGTTTATATTTAAAAATCTAATAGGTGTGACTGAGCCATTTTGAATGGAATCAGTGCTGAAGGTTTTTTAACGATGATGCCCTTCACCATCCCTCAATGCTCCTGGACCTCCCCAGGCCAGTCAACAGTCACTCTCCAGACATTATTTACATCTCAGGCAGGACGAAATCTGTCAGGTTCTCACATAGCTCCCCCCAGACCCCACCCCCTTTCTCGAACCACCTCTGGACCCCAGAAGAGTTCCAGGAGAGACCATTCCCCCCAGTCCCAAGATGGCGGCTGGGGCTTCTGCATGGGATTGACCTCTCTGGGCCAAACTCTGCCCTTCTTCCTTCCTGAAGCTTGGTCAGACTCTGACAATTTGTAGGGGTTGAGCAGAGGACAGAGCACGACAATGCAAATGGGATTGGACACAGAACAGCCTGGAAGTAGGGTTGCCAGCCTCCAGGTGGCACCTGGAGATCTCCTGCTATTACAATTGATCTCCTGATGACCAAGATCGGTTCCCTTGGAGAAAGTGACTGCTTTGGAGGGTGGACTCTGTAGCATTATGCCCTGCAGAGGTCCCTCCCTTCCCCAAGCCCCACCCTCCCCAGGCTCCACCCCCAAAATCTCCAGATATTTCCCAACGCAGAGCTGGCAACCCTACCTGGAGGGCTGAGGGGACAGGAAAGATTCGCCCTTTGGTCAGAGTTCAATGCCAAGTTACCTCAGGAGGTGGGAAAAGTTGGCAGGTTGAGTTGGCAAGAGTCGCTGTCCTAATTTTATATATGTATATATATTTTTATTTATATATATTTAAAATCTCCCCCTCTTGTTTTTGTTTTGGTGTTTTTTTTACAAAATGAAGAATATGGTGGCCAATGGATATTTATAGCAACATGTCAACATTAAAACTTCAGTTGAAGGTTCCATGGAGTAATTCTCTGGGCCGCTGGTGAATGGTTCCCCTTGACCTCCTCCCCCCCCCCCGGGGGAGGTCTTCATTGCAGCAAGGCCCGGATCTGCTTGGATGTGGTGTCGTCATTGAGGTGCCGAGTGGTGTACCTAAGAAGAAGCAGAGAGCTGTGGTGAACAAATGTGCACCTTGTCTGTCTTGTGGGAGGCCTGCTCGGGTACTGGTCTGCAGGGCTGTGTGACGCTCATCACTGCACATGCAAGTAGGGGACAGGTGAGCAATGAGGAATGATTGAATTGCAAATACCCTGGAACTGATGGCTTGGAGGGACTCTTTCCTTGCCTCTGCTTTTCTGGAAAGGCACACCAACCTCACTTCCCCATCTGTTAAGTGAGGAATAACAGTGATTCACCTCATTGCGTGGCTCTGTATAGACAGCCAGCATGGTGCAGGGGCTAGAGTGTCAGGCTAGGACCTGGGAGTCCCAGGTTCAAAGCACCACACTGCCAAGGAAGCTTGCCACGTGATCTTGGGCCTAACCTACCTCTCAGGGTGGTTGTGAGGGTAATGCGGAGGAAGGGAGAACACTGTAAGCCACTTTGGTTCCCGATGGGGAGAAAGGTGGATATAAATGAAGTTAATAATAATAAATAATATAGAGGAGTTCCTTTTACTAAGCCAGATCTATGTGCATCTAGCACAGGTGGTAGCTCAGGGCAGTGTCTGTCCCAACACTGGCTTCTGAATTCCTATGCCTTGTAATGCCACATCTTTATGCTCTTCTCTCTCCACTCAACCAGTTTTGGATTCTAGACAGATGGTGAGCTCGGGTCAAACTGGGCTATTTGGACCACCTCGATCATTGTACAGTAGTGAGTGAGCTTTCAAGTTCCCTTGAATTCGTGTGCCGTCCAAGGTGCTCTCAAAGGAGCCTCTCGGGTGACCTTACCTCAGCGCGTTGAGGAGGCCCTCTGTGCTGTTGGACGGCTGGTCTTTCAAGACCTTGATGCACCCTTTCATCTAGGAGCATTAAAACAAATCAGAAGCTTGGTTAGGCAAATGGTCAAAGGGAAGGGGGACGGGTGGGTGAAATGCAACCAAATAGGTTCCCATGATAGGAAGAGCTTTCATAAGAGAGAGAGAGAAATCCTTTTTGTCCCCATTGGAGCTTTTTCAGAATGTGTGAATAAGCCTGAGGAAGCGGGCAATGCAGAAAGCCACCCTTTGAAATGGGAACAACCGTCCCACCCAATTTTAGGCTGCCCCAATGCATGTGTCTTTGATACACTCCTGAAGGAAGTGCATGATTCGTCGCTAGTTGGTGCAAGAGCATCCATGTTCTTAGGAGTGCATCACGTCTGTGGATGGGGGCACAGCAAGATGGGTCAAAGTATATTTGGCCAAGTGTTCTGATGGTTGGCGTGGCCTCTTTGTGGATGGGAGACAACGGCAAGTTCAAACAGCAGGAAATGAGAGTGTCTTCTATTAAAGTGCTCGGGGATTGTTCCACTGTTTCCAACCCGAGAAAGCCAGACTGGCCTTGGAGAATCAGGAGGATTTTGACCACAACAGACCAGAGGTTGAGTTCAGCAGGTGCTGATGTGGGCAAAGAAGAGGCCTTCACCGAGAAAGAGGGACCAGAGAACTCCAGTCCTGACTGATCCACTTTAGTTCCACTTTAATGGTGGAAGGACTCCTTGAATTAACAGCAGCAATCAAAATGCAAATCCCAACATTATTGCTGGTAGGACTTGCTCTCTACAGAGCAAAGGATTTAAAGTTCATCCTCATAAATAAGCAATAAGATTCCCATTGGTGGGCTTTCTGAACGGGGAAGGGGGTCTTTAAAAACCTGACTTTGAAACAAGGAGAAAAACTCTGATAATAATAAAAAAGGAGAGGAGAATACAATGGGCAGGAGGAGAGAGACTGAGGGAGATTCAGTGGCTTTCACACACATTAGATAATACACTTTGGCAATTGTTTGCAAATGGGTTTTCCTGTTTCACACAGGAAAATCCACTTGCAAACAATTGCTAAAGTGTATGTTCCAGTGTGTGTGTGAAAGAAGTAATCTGAACTTAAACAATTAACACTTTCTAGAACTGGAAAGTTAATTGCAACACAACTTTGGATGAGGTGTATGCCACCCCGAGTGCCTTGGAGAAAGAGTGGATAGAAATATACTAAATAAAGAAGTAAACTTTAGGGGTGGGATGCGGGACTACTGATGCACCAATTAGCAGGCGTAAGCATGACAGGATGGCTTCTTCCCCCCACCCCATTCAGATGAGCACAGGGTTACTGTTTGTATGAAAACTGAAATGCCACTCACATCAATTTTGGAGGTCTTGGCAAAAGCCCCCACAGGATGGACATGGTCATAGAGAATTATGACCCCCACCATCACTCGCATGCAGAACAGGAGTGTTTCCGTGTTGGTGAACCGGCTCCGATATTCCCTGTGGCGAAGGAGAGAGGAGAGATCCAGTGAAGAGCATTTTCCCATTTGCTGGCACTGTCAGATGAGAATCTGGATCCTGCCAAGTGCTTCTCCGCAGAGCTAAGTGCACCAGTCTGCTTCGGCCCTCTCTTGGTACCAGACAACCCACAGGAAGCTGAACTGATGCCTCTGACTAATGAGTGGTACTCCTGTGAGTGTGGGACCCAAGAATGCAGCCCCCAAAGTCCCTGAAGACTTACCTGTTTCCACAGAAGTCCCCTAAAATCAGTGGGAGAACCCAGACCCCAGACACCTGGAGACAAAAAGGAGCCAAGCCTTGCTGTGGGTTCCCTGTGCCATGAGACCAGCTGCCTGGAGAGGCCCTTGTAGCATGAGGATTATTTTTATTTTTGCTGTCAAGTCACAGCTGACTTACGGTGACCCTTCATGGGGTGTCCAAGGCAAGAGATGTTCAGAGGCCATTTGCCATTACCTGCCTCTTCCTTGGTGGTCTCCCATCCAAAGACTAGCCTAGACTGACCCTACTTATCTTTGGACATCAGGTTAACGTGGGCCATCCAGGTTAGGGAGACATGAGGACTAGCAGAGGCTTTTTGTTTAAGGACCACACTTAAGTCCATGGTGACTGATCCTGACTCCTCCTACTTATTTTGTGCCTTTCTGCCTGGCATTTGATGTATGTGGATTTTACTATGGACCATCCCAGATGGCAACAGGGCCAAAAAAGCAGACTCTGCATTTAGTGAATGAAAGCAAAGAACTCACGGAGTTTCCAGCATCACCCGGCAGACACAAGCCATGGTGCTTAGGCAGTCAGTCGTGTCCTCTATGGGGAGAGTTTTGTTCTGAAATGAAGGAAAGGGAAAAGATTGGTCTACCAGTCTCCTTATTAGTCCTTCCCAGGGAGAGGGCAAAAGCAAGAACTCATGTCTGATGGGAGAAATGCCACTCCTTACACCAACAGATTACCTCCTTTGAGGCAAGGGAGTCTGCCCTTAGAGCTTGTCTAATAATAATAATACCAACTGTGTGCATTAAGTCACAACCAACTTATGACAACCTGTCTTGGGGGTTTTAATGCAAGAGACGAACAAAGGTGGTTTGTGATTGTCTTGCCTCTGCATAGCAACCCTGTTTTTTTTCTCCCATCTGAGTACTAACCAGGGTCAAACCTGCTTAGCTTCCAAGATCTAATGGAACCAGGCTAGGTTAGGCCAGGGCTCTCTACTACCAGCTACAAATTTAAAACTGTGTCAATTCAGCCAGTCAAGGCACTCTGTGATTTGTAGTTCCTGAAAGCAAGAGGCTTCCTCAGTTCTTTGTCATGGAGATGGACCTCTGCTCTATCTGTTCCGCAGAGATATCACTCACCTCTGAAACAAACTTAGTAGTGGCGTTGCTCAGAGTTTTCAACATTGGGGTGGCTTCTGCATAGAACAGGGACATCCGATTGGCCATTTCATTGTTCACTTCGCTCTCCGCATCTAACTGTGGAGCAGGAAAGGATAAAGGGTGGTGATGGGCGGGGTGGGGGGACATTTCTGCTCACCATTCCTGACAGTGATGGCTTCATTCTCCAGTACTCATGCATGTGAGGATTTCCCCATCTGCACTGCTCCAAACTCTGGGAAGGGCAGAAATGCACTCACCTGCAAATTATTGATTCGGTTTCGACTGATGGTTCTCCTATAGTAGCTAAAGTCATTCTGGATGGCAGGGTTGGTCATCTGGCATGCAGAGGGAGACAGCAGAGGGGATTTTTAGTGGCCTCGCAATGTGAAACAGGTTGCTTCTGTCCTGACATCAGAGAAAACTGAGCATGCTTTTCATAAAGTCCTCATCTGTTCCAATCATTCAGAGCATGTTTTGTGTGTGTGCACAGATGTGTACACAAGCTGCTCAATGCGCACACATTGTTTGCATAAAGCACAATTCAGAAGCTGTTATGGGAGGGCTGTGGCACTTTATCTTGAGATGGCATTCCCCACTAGGGTGACTAGAAGGCAAGGGACCCCCGTCTGCGAGCAAAATCCTGCCAGTCGGGTGCTCTCCTGACCCCCTTCCAGCACTACCTTGAGCTCATCGAAACTGAGAGTGAAGTGTAAGATTTCTGCAAACTGCTTGGCCAGGGCCTGTTCTCGCTCCAGGTGCTGAGTCGGCGCGTATGGTGGACTGGTGAGGGCTTCCAGCAGGCTCCGCAAAGCATTCTCTGTGAGAGACAGAAGGCAGAAAAGGGCACATCACCTACAGAGCAGACGGAGCCCACGACCCAGACCCCATTTTGCTAGGTGGGTCGCTGACCAGGGAACGAGGCAGGGGGAGGCTGCTTCAGCACAGTTAGTTTCTGAAGTTGAGGCCTGTGAGTAAGGCTGTGGAGCAAGCCCCAGGAGTGAATGTTGAGCTCTTCTTAATTTACCAGTGCAGCACACCTATGCACATTGTGGGTGAAGGCACTGCTGTGTTCAATATGCTTATGAAACCAAAACAGAAGTTGGAAAATCCAACTTTAAGAAGCAACAAGGCTGAGTACCCAAAGGCTGGGTGAAAGAATTAATTTTTTTGAGAAATAAATTAAACCAAAATATATGTATTTATTACAAAGTGCACTAAAACTATGCTTTAAAAACATTGGCACAATGCACCCTTGGTGAATATTTGAATCAAGAAGTCCTGAATCTATATAACCTGATACATTTCAATATTGCTAGGTTAAAAACCTTGAACCAATAAAACAGGACTGATGATTCAATATATCTAGGTTGATAACCTTGAACCATGCTAAAACAGGACTAAACGTGTTTCAGACTCCAAGGCCTTCCTCAGTGGTCAAATTTTTGTATATACATGCACACTATAACATATAAACATGTGATAGTGCCAAGACAGGTTGATTATAAGGCATACGCTGTGTGGCAAAAGAACTGGGTTGTGTGAGGGCTATCTTAAACTTTTTAAGCACACACATCTAAGGAATGCAGGTTTAATAGTTCTTTCTGACCATGGCTATCATAACCCTCAGAGTATGCACATCTGTAACTGTCAGTTAATGGCTGATACATATATGCCGACTCCAAGAGTTGTGATAGTCTTATACCGAATCAGACCATTGGTCTGACAGCATCTCTCCAAGGTCTCAGGAAGAGGTCTTTCACATCACCTCCTACTTGATTCTTTTAATAGGAGGTGCCAGGGATTGAACCTGGGACCTTCTGCATGCCAAGCAGATGCTCTACCACTGAGCCACAACTTGTTTTCAAATGAGCCAAATATCTCCTTGATCAGAAATGACTTGTAGCCTCCACTCGAGCCACAGCCTGGGCCCTCCCCATCAGACACTGCTTTGCTGATCACTGTGTGCCACCAAGTTGCCATCTGGCAGGAGAACAGAGGCCACTGAAGATACAACCTAGAACTGCCTGGTCCTGTGAATCAGATGACCCCTAAGGGCCAATCCTGCACCACTGTCAGCTTTAAAGTTCCCACATTCACTGCTTCCTTGCAGCCTGGACAGGTTTCTCTCTACATGGCCTGCCCCCCTGTCTTGCTCTAACTACTGGCTAGCTCTCGCATCTACACAACATCACCTTCGGGGGTGTGGTAAATGCAATTTCTTGCCGCGTGAGGGCACATACATCTTTCTCACTCAGTCAAGATGGAAAAATGGTTTCCAGGTGAACTGGGCAGCAGGACACCATCTATGGGGTGCAGAAGGAGAGAAGGAAGTGGGGCTTTGGTTCACTTCCTCCTCCAAATCCCAATGCTAAGCGTATGCTTACCAAGTCTAAGAGAGAATTCATAAAACCGTTTCAGCTTTGCCACTAGAGGACAGACTGCATTCCACGCTTTCTCTTGCAGCTCCAAGTCACTGGGGTTCTGGATTGCCTGCAACCAAAATATCCAAGCAGTGAAACTCTTTCCTCTACACTACACTAGCTTTCCAGATACAAGGAAAGAAGGACAGGGTCTCTCCTCAGCTTTATCCCAGACCTGACCTTAACCCTGCCAGCCAGTCCCAAAGGCTTCTTTCCTTCCATGTCCTAAGCACAAACGGGTCTCAACAAGCTTCCTAGCCTCAGTCCATGAGGTTCCTTTTCAAGCCCCAGTTTCACCAGAAGCTCCCCAGCCTATGCTGGTCCTGTCAGCCAATCTGGATCAATCCCACAAACATGTGCACTGTGAGTGGGGTACTGGCGCTCTCTTTCTGCAGGGGCCACGCCAATCTTCTCTGTGTCATTCCAGTTTTAGTATGTGTGCTGCCAAAGGGAGCACTTTTTCCACAGGGGCTGCCAGGAGTGCCAGATCCCCATGGAAGACAAGAAGAAAGCAAGGGATGAATCCAGCAAAGCCCAAGGCTATGGAGGAAGGCACTTCATTTGTGAGGTGCCTTTGTGAGATTTGGAGCTTGTTGGGTAAATGTGTCTATTTCTGGAACATTTTGACATCTGAATTTGCATTAATCAAGAACATGATGGTTTAAATTGCCTACACATCTATTAAGCTGAACAACTTCATTTAAAACATAACTTTCCTGCAGTTCAAGTCTCTTTTTTCGTTAAGAGTTTCATGTTTCTATATGGGTAAGGAGCCACGTCTTACCATCTATGTCCTCCTGTCCCAGTCTCATTCCCAGCCTGAGCCCGCTGATAGTGGGGGTGCCGCTTATCTTATAACAGTCACATCGCCATCGCATTGTTAATGGTTTGAATAACTTACCGTGCATTTTATATTAATATTTATATTACTTTATATTGTTGTTTTATCTATGGTTCTCTTGTAAGCCACCCTGAGCCTGCCCCGGCGGGGAGGGCGGGGTAAAAATCTAATAAATAAATAAATAAAATTTGCGGGCCTTGTGGAAATCAAGCTCATTTTGAGAGTGGCAGGCCCTGCTCTGTCTGTACCTCCAGGGCAGGTTCCAGATTTTTTTTTGGGGGGGGGGGGTCTCAGGCAGAGAGTTCCCAGGGCCCCTGTTCCCTTCTCCACCAACCACCAAGCACTCGTGCCCTCCCTCCCTCCCACCCACCCACTCGCATGCCTCCCTCCTTGTGTGCCCTTCCCTTCTCGGTTTACAATCCCTGCCACTACCCATGCTCACAGCTGCCTGTAGCCCTTTCCCCTGCGGCATTCGGCACTGTGGGCAGCAGAGAGCATGGGTGCTGGAGTGCTGGCATGGGTGCTGGAGAGCGGGCAGAGGGTGCCAGAACCTCAGGCCCCAGCAGCTGTCCCACCTCAAGGTATGCCAATGCTGGCCCTGCGTACCTCTCTAATCTCTTGTCCAGCTCCCGTGTAGGACTGCAATTCCGCCAGGATGGTCTGGGCCTCTTCCAGGACGGCATTCACCTGGTTCCACACAGCCGTCTCGGCTTCCGTGGGCTGTGCATCTACACCAAACCCACCCAGAAAGAGAGCATTCAGAAGATGCCTTGCCCAGCAGGGGTGTCAGCCTTGTCCCTATGCAGGGTGGACACGGGAAGTCTGTAGGGCTTGGTGGGGCAGGGAATGAGGGAGGGGGAGGGAAGGTGCCAAAAACATCCTTCTGCAGACGGACACTCAGGGCTGGCCCAGCTGCATAAGCAAACCCAACATTCTCAGGGGCATCAAGGGAGCAGCCACACGTGAGCTCAGAGCTCTGCCCCCTCCTGGTCCCTCCGCAGCATAGCCAGGGATCCTGGGACACACTGCTTGGGGATGTGAAAGGGCCTGGGCCCAGAAGTGCCTGGGCAAGCCGGTCAGGAGCTGGCACCTGCAAGAGAGAGGATTTGCAAAGCATCTCTCTCGCAAGCCCACAGGTCTGCTTTTGGGGCTCTTGGTTGCACAGGAGGAAAAGTCAGAAAATAAAGATGCAGGGCAAAGAAAATCAGAAGCATGGAAACCAAACTGAAACCAAGTAAATGGCAACATTGGCAAGGAGTGGCCCACCCTATCTGGCCAAGGGACCCTTCTCCCCCACTTCTCCCCCTCTGCCTAGATCCTCTTTATCACAGTCCTGGTCTCTTGTGATTAAGACTATGCACATCCTTCCGCTGGCAGGCAGCTGAGTGACAGTAGCAGATTCAGGGGAGTACTCCACTCCGTGCTCCAGGCACACAGAAGCTTTGCCCCCAGGTTGGCTCCTGCTCATGAGAAGGAAGCACTGGGTGCCACTGGAATCCTCCCTGCACTGCCAGGATGTCCAGGAGCATGCCTTGGGGAGGCCACCAGAGCCTCATTCAGGAGAGAGTTGCCTCTCCTCCAACACATCTGGGAAAAGGAGCTCAGATCAGGGCCGCCATCCAGGCTGAGGTGCAGTGTCTGGACTGCTGTTCAGAGAAACCGGGAGACCTTCTGGAAACCCTCCCTTGTTCAACCTTCCCTCTAGGGTTGCCAATTCCAGGTTGAGAAATTCCTGGAGATTTGGAGGAGGAGCCTTGGGAGGGCAGGGTTTGGGGAAGAGAGGGACCTGAGCACAGTATCATGCCACAGAGTCCACCCTCCAAAGCGGCTGTTTTTCCCCAGGGGAACTGAACTCTGTCATTCGAGGAGAACTCCAGGCTCCACCTGGAGGTTGGCAACCCTACCCTGCCTCCTCTCCTTGCCAGACGGTGTTTTCAGGCAACAGTGGCCCCTGCAGCAGCCTTGCTGTTCTCCCACTGCACTAGACCTTCCCCTGATTCTCTGGCTCTCCAGCCCCGTTTCCTGCACCTCTTGTCCCCCCCCCCCCAGCAAGGTGACATGGGATGGTATAAATCAACATTTAAGAATGAATAAATCAATGAAACAAATCATGACTCAAAATAAACAGCGAAAGAAAAAAAGAAAAATCCCTTCTCACGTTCAAAGTCAAGGAAAAAACTAGGGCCTTGGTCAAGCTCGTTATAAGTCAACACTTTAAGAAGGTTCCCCATGTGACACCTGCAAGAGAAGAGACAAGAGGGAGAAAAGCATGATGGGTAGTGGGGGGCAGGGAGGGGAGGGGTCTGTGGGACAATGTGGTTGTGGAAAGCACCCCACCACCACCACGGCGGCAGGAAGAGTCCTCCAGCAACCAATCTTGGCCTCTAAGTGAGGGTGCTCTCCCATGCCCACACCAAGGGTCATCTTGGAGACAAGAGCACAGATGCTGAATCAGCTCCCCCTGGACAGTAATGTGGAGACCAGAGGCCGAGGCTCCATATTTTGAGTCAAGTCTGGTCCCTTCTGCCTCTTCCTGGCCGAGTGGAGATGAGCGTTGACTGATGGGGAAGGAGATTAATGATAAGGAACAGAGAAGGAAGAGAGTCGCTGTTCTCCGACAAGGTTTCAGGGGGTGCAGCACACACTTTGCTCAACGAGGGGAGGGGGGCAGAAGCTGATGAGGTGAAGATTGCCCCATCCAGGGCCCATTTAAACAGGATGGAGACTGTCTAAAAGCATTTATGCATCAGCATTTTAAAAAGACACCTGCCATAGTTACAGTTGTGGCCCCAGCAGGGGTTGTCCCACCACACAGGGACTTGGGAGCCCTCGCCTGGCCACTGTCACCTTTAAACTGGACCTCATTTCCTTGGGAAGGGAGTGACAGAAGAATCTCTGCCAGATGGAGAGACACCAGAATAACTCCAGGTTGGTAGCAGTGTTGGTCTGTGGTAGAAAAGCAAGTTTCAAGTCCAGGAGCCCCTTAAAAGATCAACAAGATATCCAGGGTATAAGCTGTCGAGAGTCAAAACTCCCTTTGTCAGGCATCCTATTGGTCTTTAAGGTGCTACTGGACTCAGATCTTATCTTGCTCTCTCACCCGAACAGCTGACCTTGAATGGGCCGTTGCTGACCCAAGACAGGTCCCCTTTATTCTCCTTGTTTGAGACACATTGGACAGAGTGTTGTGATCAAGACCTGAGAGTCCCGCCTTTAATTCCTTCCTCAGCCATGCAGCTCACTGGATAATTTTAGACAAATTGCTCTCTGGCACCCTCATCTCCCTCATCACTTCCTTGGTGCTTGGGGGGGGGCAACAGTGGGAGGGCTTCTGGAGTTCTGGCCCTGGTGGTGGACCTCCTGACGACACCTGGGTTTTGGCCACTGCGTGACACAGAGCGTTGGACTGGATGAGCCATTGGCCTCGTCCAACATGGCTTCTCTTACATTCTTATGTTCTAAGGATAACTCCAAGCACTTTATACATTTATTTATTTATTTATTATCCTGTTTACTTCTTTTATCCCTCTGCTTTCTCCCCAATGGGGACACAAAGCCGCTTATATGGTTCTCCCTCCACTGTTTTATCCTCACAACCACAGCCCTGTGAGGTCAGTTAGGCTGAGAGTAGCAGACAAGCCCAAGGTCATTCAGCAAACTTCCATTGTTGGAACCACACACTCTCATACTAACCTACCTCACAGGGTTGTTGTGAGAATAAAATGGAGGAGAAGAGAACTGTGTAAGCTGCTTTGGGTCCCTGTTGGGGAGAAAAGCAGGATATAAGTAAAGAAAATAAATTTGGGAGTGAATGGAGATAGGGGGGAAATGCTTGACTTAAAGGGGACAAAGATTAAAAAAAAAAAACATTTGAGGGAACTCCTTTCGGAGGCCTCCCTCTACTGGGTGCAGCTGCAGAGGGTTGTGCCATACCTAGCCAGACTCCAGGCTTATTCCCTATCTCCAAAGTCTCTGGGAAAACTAGGGATTTCTTGGCTTTCTCCCTAAACTACCATAAACAGGATTCTTTGGGGAAGCCACAAAAGCTAAACTGGTATAGCTTTGTAGGCACCCTTTGCTGCTGTATCTGTCTGGCCCTTCCTAGCAAAGTAAGGTGTTGACCTTATATAAATCTATCTCAAAGGATGCTGCCCTCTCCCAACCCCTGCATTTGTGGAGAAGAGCGACTCCAGCTGCCACCAGCCACAGAAATTCCCCCCTCCCCACGCTTGGGACTTACTTTCAAAATCCAGGAAGAAATGAGGGCAGTTTTCTAAATCTTTGCCCAATACCTTTATCAGATTGCCCATGGCCAGCAGACCTGAGCGAGAGAAACAGAACAGAATAGCAAGGAATGGCCAAGGAGCTGAGAAAAGAGCAGCAGCAGCAACCCCCTCCCCCCATCTCCCGCCCCCATGACTCTCCAGATGGTGGCCAAACCCAGATTGTAAAGTTCCTGGAGATTTGGGGGGTGGAGGCGGAGCCCAGGGAGGGGAGGTACCTGAGTGAGGTATAATGCCATAGAGCCCACCCTCCAAAACAGCCATTTCCTCCAAGAGCACTGATCTCCCTAATCTCGAGATAATTGTAATTTCAAGAGATCTCCTGGCCTCACCTACAGATGTCCCAGAATTCCAGCTGATCTTCAGATGACAAATCCCCTAGAGGAAACAACTGCTTTGAAGGGTAGATTTTATGGCATTATACCTGGCTGAGCACCCTCCTCATAGGCTTGCCAGCTCTGGGTTGAGAAATACCTGGAGATTTGGGGGGAGGGGCTGAGGAGGGTGGGATTTGAGGAGGGGAGGTACAATGCCATAGAGTGCACCTTCCAAAGCAGCCATTTTCTCCAGGTGAACTGATCTCTGTCACCTGGAAGTCAGTTGTAATCGCAGGAGATCTCCAGGTCCCTCCTGGAAGCTGAGAACCTTACCTCCCCCAGGATACCCTCGCAAAAAAAACAAAATCCCCAAGAATGACCCAACCTGGAGCTGGTAACTCATCTGGCACTGTTGGGATGCCTCTGTGTATGCACTTTCTGCCTTTGCCTGTTGGGGCCTTTAGGAGAACTCAGGCCCCGGTCACACGGGCCAGATATCGAGGGGGGGAGGCGTGGCTGTTTGCCCCGGAGCGAACTACTGAGCTGCCGGCGGATCATACATCCCGCTGATGTCCCGTGGTTCGGGGGGAGGTGCCGATCATATCACAATCCTGTGGCGTGGCAAAGAAGCGGCGCGGCGTGATCACAGAGGCGCCGCTGCCGTGGCAAACGAGGTTGTGGGATTTTTTAAAACCAAAGTGTGCGCATGCGCCGGTGGGTGCTTGCGCACATCCCGTGGAGACTTGGGGGGGGGAACCTTTTCGCCTTGGGACATGGGCGAGCTCTGGATGCCACGGCCTACCACCCGAAACATGATTAGATGCCTGCCCTTGCCCCGCTGTTTCCGGAAACTAGTACCTTGGAGGTACTAGTTTTTTATGGCGCATCTTTGGCGGGAAGCCTCGGGTGAGCCATGGGAGCTCTACACTTCCCAGATGTTGCGGTATGATCGTGCCTGGAAAATCCACCTATCTTCCGTCTCTGTAGAGTGGCTAATGCTCCGTGTGACTGCAGCCAAAGTAGCCCTGGGTGGTTGCAGGACTGGGTACTTCTGGGCTGCAGTGGAGTAACTCCTGCTCAAATGGTTAGTCTATGGAGTGGAAAAGAAGCCTCCCCCACACATGTGAATGCTGCAGTTGGGTTGCTTGCTGGGGAGTCTAGTGGAGGTGGAATGCTCTGGAAACACCTGGAAGGTCCTCAGAAGAAGCCTGCATCGCAGCATAGCCAGATACAAATGAGAGACCATGGAGGTGGTTGTGGGGTTTCCACTGAGACCCAGGGTGGGGGTGCTTATAGCCCTCCCGGCTGAGCTTCCCTTCGTCCCCTCTTGCGTTTGGACAGAAGGACATACACAGACCGCTAGGTGTGCTTAGGCCAGGTATGCTGCATCAGGCTTGGCTCCCTGGAGCAATGGGGCCCCCGGAATTCTGTGCCCCGTTCTGCCTCCTGTGGCACACTGGTTGCCAGCTCAGCTTTCCCTTGTGCCAAAGATGGCAGAAAGGGAGGGAGAGGGGCAATGGTTGCCCATGGCCTTTGCAGACAAGAAAGCTTTGCACGAGGCCAGGAGAACATGCCCTGGCGGGTGTGATGGCTCAACAGCACTGGCCCTTGAAGTACCTAGGAGTTTCACATTGGGGTTGGGGGGTGGAGGTGGCCCTGGCAGACCTCCGGCTTTAGGGTTGCCAGGTCTGAGATGGGAAATACCTAGAGATTTGGGGCGTGGAGCCTGGGGAGGGGCCTCAGCCAGCAATAATGCCATAGAATCCTCCCTCCAAAGCAGCCATTTTCTCCTGGGAATACATCTCTGTCATTTGGAGATCAGTCATAGTTCCAGGAGATTTCCAGGGCCCACCTGGAAATTGGCAACCCTGCATGGGAAGGCAAGGGGTTTTGTCAACCTTTGGGGAGGATGGGGGTGGAATGGCGAGGGCCCCCTGCCCGCAGCTGACAATGAAGCAAAAGCCCTGCCTCCAAAACAGCAGAAGTGCTTTACCTTTACCTTAATTCCTGATGCTTCAGCAGCCTCTACAGGAAGAAGGGAGGATCTGTAGGGTTCGTAAAACCCCTCATCAACCAAGAGAAACCTGCAGCATGGAAGGGGGGTGGGGGGAGAGGGAGAGAGAGAGAGAATGCCCCGTCAGGTTTCCAAGTTCAGACCTTCCCCTTCAAAGTGCTGATAGAGGCCGCTCAGAGGGAGCAATGTCCTTGGTGGACTCCCGGAGTACCACAACAGCTACACCCAGCTTCAGAGAGAGGGGAAGCCTTCCTCAAGGTCACCAGGCACTCTTTCAGACCGGCAGGAGTTTTGGCCAAGGACCTTTGGCCCCATCAGAGTCCTTTGTCTTCCCTTGCATTGCCAGGCCACCTGCAGACATCCTTTAGTATAAATTTGAAGAGATCCTTCCGTTACCTGAGCTCTTTCTGCAGTGGATCACAGGCTAGGTGATATCTGGGCAGCGTTGCCAATGTTTAGGTGGGGCCTGGAGATATCCCAGAATTATAGCTGATCTCCAGACTACAGAGATGGAGAAAACGGCAGCTTGAAGGGTGGGCTTTCTGGCATCACATCCCTGCGGAGCTCTCCCCCTCTTCAGGTTCCTCCCTCCCCAGAGTCTGCCCCTAAATCTTCAGGAATTTTCGAGCTGGAGTTGGTAACCCTGTTTGCTGCTCTGAGATGTTCTGAGGCTGCCTGTGTTTCTGCAAGGAAAAGGGGAAACACTGCAAAGGCAACGATATCTTGTCCAGAAAGGCAGCCTCTGTGGGAGGGGGTGAGGGAGATTACACACAGAAACCTCACTAGCTTGACCCCTAATGATTTTATTGAATGGAAAAGACTTTGCATGCAGTTCCACAGGTTTCCTGGCACAGACCTCATTGGAATGGGCAAGAGCAGCATCGTTGCAACAGGCTTAGATTGTGCCCTTTCCTCAGACACATGAAGCTGCCCGCTACAGAGCCAGACCATTCGGCTATCAAGCTCTGCTCTGACTGGCTGGGGCTCTCCAGGGCCTAAGGGGGAGGTCTGTCCCATCACCTACGGCCAGATCGTTTTAACCACGGATGCCAGGGATTGAACCTGGCCCCTTAAGCATACCAAACAGAGGTTTTAACATTGAGCCTCTCTCTAAATGAAGCAGCCTTATACTGAGACCACTGGTCTATCAAGGCGAGCTCTGATTGGCAGCAGCTGTCTGAGGTCTCAGAGTTCTTACACATCACCTCCTGCAGGGACAGATCCAGGTTTTTTTTTGGGGGGGGGGAGCTGGGCAGGCAGTTCCCAGGATCTCTTCCCTTCCCTTCCTCTGCCACCACCAGGTACACATGCCCTATTTCCCTCCCACACACCTCCATGCCTCCCACCAGCTTGTGTGTCCTGACTCCTTCCATCTGCTCAAGAGTCCTTGCTCACAACCCCTGCAGCCCTTTCCCCAGTGGTATCCGGCTATGCGTGCAGCGGGGAGCATGGGTAGTGCAGAGCTAGCAAGTGAGTGTGGAAGGGGCAGCGGCAGCAGTGGGCCCTGCCAGAAACCCTGTGCCTCAGCACCTAGGGTTGCCAGCCTCCAGGTAGGGCCTGGACTCCTCCCAAAATTAGAACCGATCTCCAGATTACCGAGATCAGCTCCCCTAGAGAAAATGGGAGTGCCAGAGGGTAGGTTCTATGGAATCACATCCCGGCTGAGCTCCTTCCCCTCCCCAAACGCCATCCTCCTCAAGCGCCACTCCCTAATTTCCAGGAATTTCCCAACACAGAGATGGCAACCCTATCAATATCAGCCCTGGAGATGCTGTCGGGGATTTAATCTGGGATCTTCTGCATGCAAAGCTGATGATCTACCCCTGAGCCTTCCCAAATTGTGCAAGTGGTCTTTCTTGCTAAGAAATGTGCCTAGAAAATGGATTGTTCTCTTTAGCTAAGCCAGCTTTGGAAAAGAGAGCAAATCGGGAAGAAGTACCTTTTTGTCCTTCCACTTATCAGATCTGGATAGATTTGCCAGGGAATGAGCTGGCAAAAAGAACTGTCATTAGAAGAGATCATTTCTTTGCCCTTGCGTGCTTTTGTAAGGCAAAACAGGTGATACCTTATTATGGTCATTAATTAGAAGGTTTTAGTTTTAAAAGTTGTATAGGTAAAATTGGCAGAAGTCTCAAAGTTAGTTGTGTATTATTTGCAGCTCTCTCCACAAACACCTCCCCTGCCATTTCCAGCCACTGACTACTGCTGTGATGTTGTGGAATGTTCACTGACATTCTTAACTACTCAGAACGAAGCTGTAAGCAACACAGTGTTATAAAACAGCACAGCTTCTGGGAGATAAACAAAAGACCAGTGTCAGATGCAAAAACTTGAGCAGCACTCCAAAACAGGAATAACTATATGTTGTGGTCAGTTGAGTATAGACAGTCAAGGTGGCTTAAGGGTGGATGGAAAAGAAGTAGGAAGTGGGCTGTATTCAAGGTACCCATTTGCATTTACAGTCCAGATCACAATACATTATTTTAGTCCTTTCCGCACTTGGATCTCATCCCTGGTTTTATCAGAGTTCAACTCACGACACAATACCTTGCATTTATCCCTGGTTATAACAGCATCCGTTTATCCCGGGACAAGTGTGGGGCAAAACTGGGATGACCTCAATGTAACGTGGAAACAAAAAATACCCCAAGATAATTACAGGGGTGAACTCGCATGTAGTGTAGAATGTAAGTTCGGGGACAGGGTTGAACCAGGATTTAAGGTCTAGTGCGGAAAGGATAAAGGAGTTTATTCAAACCCTTTCATTCCTCCTTGCCTGGATAAAACCATGGCCGTAGTAAACTGCCCATCAAAACTGATTGCCAAAAACTAAGGCTGCAGGTTTTCATTTCCATACCACTGCTTAATTCTTCTTTGGGAGCAAATACAGAAAACAATAGCTTGTGCTGAATGGTGCAGGCAAGGTGTTTGCTTTAAACCCAGCATGTATGAACTTGGCCTTCTTTATACTTGGTTCCTCTTCCTTCCATTGTGGTCCCCCATCCTATGCTAAATCAATTATGAAGCACCAACAAGCTGAAGAGGTGTTCAGAACAACAGTAAACTGCAAAAGTTTCTTGTTTACAGGTTCTCCTTCTTCAAACGATTATTTCCTCAGAATAAAAACCCAAGTTTCTCCGGAGGCTGAAATTAACTTTTTGTGAATCAAATGAAATTGAGATGCTGCAGTCCTCCAGAAAAAGGCCATTTTTTTAGCATGCTGGTGAGTCGTGAGAGAAGTTTTTTCTCTCTGCCCAAAACAATGTATAACCCTGGGGAAAAACAACAACACACCATTCCTCTGGCCTTAAACGTTTAAAAAGAGCAGAACTGCTCAAGAATTGCTCAGGTGGTCTATATTAAAAACTACTACTTGTTGGCAGCAGCATCGTGTCCCAGTGTTCTTCACACATGACAAAATGCTCTGAAGTTTGGGGGCTGTAAAGCTTGAAACAGGTCAGATTGGTGACCATTCCAAGAAACCTGTGCAACTGCCATATATTTTTGGTCTCCTTTGGTTATATATTTATCTTGGGAGGAAGGGGGCAATGCCTAGATACCTACATTGTGATCCCATGTCCCACAATCATCAACAGATATTTGGCAAATGTGCACTCAAGTCTCTGCTTCTTGGAATTTTCAAAGCATGGAGATCAGCCTTTTCATTGTGTTGGGCCTGTGGAGTTCAAAACTTAAAATGCCATCAGCATCGCAGGAAACATCTTCCGAATCAACTAGCATCTGTAGTATGTCAAAGTAAAAGAGCTCTGAGGCAGAAGAAATGCCAAAGGGTAATTTCATAAATGAAAATCTCCATGAAGATTGTTAATGTGGATGATAGCTCAGCTAGGGGAATCTGCAAGTGTTTTTGTTACCCACAGCTAATGGTGCTAAAGGGTTGCTGCATCTTTCTGGAACACAAACTGGTCCAGCTATGCCTAGTCAACAGAAACCCTGATTGTGCCATTGGGTGTTGACACAGACACAGTCCAAGTACTCTTCAAACTGCAGCATCACTACTTCTTCTTCATGGCAACAGCACTCACCTGGAGATATTTATGACATGAGAAAATGCAAGGTCAGTTCCATGGGAACTGATCAAGAAGTTCACAAGACCGGGTGTTTTCACTGGTACAGCGGTTGAGAGGAATCATCTGGAGCTTCAGGATTGTCAGTAAGAAGATGGCACCCACCTCTTTCTCAAAGCACCCGTGAGAAAATATCTGCATTCTGGGCCAGTGTCTGGAAGCTGTGGGCCAATGGCTGAGGACAAACAAGCTGAAACGGAACCCAGAGCAGATGGAAGTGATGCTGATGAGGAACCCCAAAATTTTTGATGGTCTTCGGAGGTGGTGGTGGGTGCTCTTCTCATCTTCAGCAGTGATGGTGGGTGCTCATCTCGTCTGAGCAGGTGTGGTGCCTGCTTTCTGATTCACACCTTTTGAAGTCCTCTTGACCCTCTGCTTTGCTCCTTTTGATCAAACATGTGCTGAGAGTTCTGTGCCAGGAGCTTAATTGCCCAGGTGCACATAGGCCTGATTCAGATCAGGGCCATGGTGCAAGGGGAAAGGGGCAGTAAGCCTCTACCCTGCACCATTCTTCTGGCCAGAAAAGGCTCCAGTTGGGTTGTCTCTGTGGACTGCAGCTGGCATCATGGGCTACCTGTAAGTTTCCCCAGTGGGGCAAATAGCAGTCTCTAGTGGTGATTCAGGCAAGAAAAATGGTGTAGCCCTTCTCCCTGCACTCTATGGTCCCAATCCCATGCACACCTGGGAATTATGTTCTGAGCAAGGCGCTCCCAGCACTTGTCTGATCAAAAGGACTGGGGTGAACACATGGGGATCACAAGGAATTTATAATGTGTGAATCAGCCCCACAACAATCCAAGATCCTGCCTGACTCAAGGATAAAGAAGCTGCGATGGTGGCCTTTTATGAGACACACTTGTTATACAGGCCCCACCCCCTTGCAACACTGGCCTATGCTTTTGCAGCTCTGAGGAATTACTATACGCTCCATCTTGGATTGCCCTTGGACACTCTTCGGGGGGAACAATAGGTACAGCATGCCACTGGTAAATATGGGCAAACACCTCTCCTGTCAGTTTTGCAGCAATCATGTTGGTTACCCATGAAATTCCAGGCCCCGTTCATGGTGACACTGCTGACCTTACAGCCCTTCATGACCTGGTATCTGCAGCCCTTGCAGGGCCACCTGTCTCCGTATGAGCCAGCCATGGTCACAAGATCATGAATTCCTCTCTGAAGCATAGAAGACAGCAGGGTTTTCACCACAAGGGCTTTGAAGGACCTCCCATGAGTAGGGATGCCAACTCCAGGTTTTGAAATTCCAGGAGAATTGAGGGTTGAACCTGGGGAAGGTGGAGTTTATGGAGGGAAAGGACCTCGGTGGGGTCTAGTGCCATAGAGTCCGCTCTCCAAAGCAGCCATTTTCTCCAGGGGAACTGATCTGTTTCCAGGTGATCTCCAGGTCCTACCTGGAGGATGGATACCCTACCTAGGAGAGGACAAAGATTTTGAGCCGCAGGTGGCTTTCTAGAGAGATTGAGAAACATCACCTTCATTAGAGCTGCCCAAGGCCAGTTGATAGTAGGCAGCAGGATCTAAAACAATCTGAATTGTGTTAAGGAATGAACTTGATATTTGAGTTATGGACTATGTTTATTGCTACACAAAATGGACTGTGCACACACACACACACACATAGACTCAGAAAGCTGTACAAGTCACCTGTTGTGATACTACACATAGAAGATGCATGCATAAGCCTTAACATGTGAATGAGGTTTCAGCTACACAGCTACCAGCCTGGTGAGGAAGCACACATCTCCATTATTGTCAGCAAAACAACAACTTGAGAAGAAGAAGCCCCCATTGCTGAACTGTTGGTAGTCATGCACTCCACATCTCTGCTTTATTTCTACATTGGCATTTCCTGCCAGATGGACCTTTGATGACCAGAGGAATGGCCAAGCTTCATCTGCACTTCAAGGGAGCATCCTGACGCCAAGTTTTCACACTTGCCCAGATGCCATCCTTTGAGTTAGGTCTTAGGTTACAATATTGTCCAACCCTCTAGGTAGCCAACCCTCACTACACACAGCCAATAGGATTGTTTTTGGGATGGACTAATAGGTAGGCCACAGCAGAGAACTCAGACCAAGCGTGATCCACCTGGAGAAGGTAATGGCAACCCACTCCAGTATGTTTGCCAAGAAAACCCCATGGACGGTATCAAAAGGCTAAAAGATATGACGCCGGAAGATGAGCCCCTCAGGTCGGAAGGTGTCCAATATGCTACTGAGGAAGAGCAGAGGGCAAGTACAAGTAATTCCAGAAAGAGTGAAGCGGCTGGGCCAAAGCCGAAAGGACGCTCAGTTGTGGAGGTGTCTGATGGTGAAAGGAAAGTCCGATGCTGCAAAGAACAATACTGCATAGGAACCTGGAATGTAAGATCTATGAATCAAGGCAAGCTTGACGTGGTCAAAAATGAAATGGCAAGACTGAACATCGATATCTTAGGAATCAGTGAACTAAAGTGGACAGGAATGGGCGAATTTAACTCAGAAGACCATTATATCTACTACTGTGGCCAAGAATCTCGTAGAAAAAATGGTGTGGCCTTTATAGTCAACAAGAGAGTACAAAAATCAGTATTGGGATACAATCTCAA
>NW_015170280.1:164405-173572 GCF_001447785.1 Gekko japonicus
GCACCTGTACATTTAAGGGAAAAAGTGCTCTTGGTGCCCATGGCTAAGCACCTACAACAATAATGCCTGCCTTCTAATTTTCCTTTCTGTCAGTAAAAGCCAGGGGGAGTGCTCTTTCCAGGACTGTTTTGGCCTTTGACGGAGGACTTGTTCGGACCAGACCAGCCAGCAACCACTGGGTTACTTACTACCAAGTGAGTTGCATGACTTACCAGGTCTGGCTACTGTTCAACAGCAGTCAATGAGAAACTATTGCTGCATGGAATTGCATCACACAGGAAATTTATGGAGAGTTCTCTTCCGAGATTGCTATAGAGAATCATGGAATGTGGATCTTTCTCTGAAAAAGCTGTGATATGAAATGAGACAACTAATTAGCTAGCATGCTCGTTGGAAGGAAATGCTTCATGATTTCCTGATTCTACTTTGAAATCATCTATTGTGGATCTTGCATCTGGACAAACTTTGCCTGTTTTATCCATTGGACTTTGATGTAGATGGATAATGGTATTTGTACCTGATATGGACCTATGAAATTGATGTCTTTGTGACTGTATTAACATATAAACACTGTACAGTGGGATTGTATGTTCTTGATTCCATAGTGGTTATTTTCTATACTATTTTGTGTTGGGTTTTTTGCTACTGTTCAACAGCAGCCATCCCACAAAAACTAGTGTGGTGTATTGGGTAGAGTTTTCGACAAGATTGTGAGGAACCCGGGCAGAGGGAGATGGAAGAAGGGAAAGCTTAAGACAGGGGGGCAGATAAAGACTGGTTGGCTGGTGGGTGGGAAGGAGAGAACTTGGCATCCTCAGCATACTGATGACACACTTCAGACACTCAGCAACCTGACATAAATGTTGGAAAGCTATAATGACAGCAAGAGATCCCCCTGGAAACCATACTCCTACAGTATTGGTCTGGAGGAATGTAGCTCAAATCATAGGAACTTGAAATTGATTAAAGTTTATTTTGCCACAAAGAGACACAGGGATAAAGGAGTGTTGTTAACAACACAGGTACGAAAACAGCACACAGAACCTACCTTAACCTGTTTTTTAAAAGAGACATAATAATCAGACATGTCTCTTACCTGACTGTGATGCTGAATTCTGCCACAGTGCAGATGCAAAAGTGCTTGCAATATTGCTTACAAGCAAAACTTTGAGGCAATCAAGAGAGAATCAACAAAAATGGGCATCTTGAAAAAGGGAAGTTCAAATGTTGATCATAATTGTTGCCAAGTTCTCAACACCCCTAAGCATAATTCAGCACCTACCATCCCCAGGGCTAACACAGAAACATACAGTTCTCCAACATCCAGCCAAAACATTCTCTGATCCAGAGGCCAGAGCTGCATGCCAGAGGGGCACTGCCTTGGTAGTGATGTCATTGTTAATCTGACCATAAATGCTACTCTGGTCCAATTCCAGGGTAATAAAGATATTTATCCGTTGTGTGTGTGGGATGAAAAATCCTTCATACCTTTTTCACAGTGCCAGATACTATAATACACAGTAAGTGGCAGGATTTAATTCAGGAGAGAGTGAGCAGGTGGACTACACTGTCTTCCTTAGCAGATGGTCTGGTAGATAAGCAGGCAAATAACTCAGTGGTGATTCTGCAGTCAAAATGATCCCAACCAAGAAATGCTGCCTCTGGTCAAATCCCTGTTTAGTTTGCAAGAAGGCTTCCCATGTTATACAGTAAAAGTGATAGCAGATGTATGTGTGATTCAGTTAGTATGAGCTAGCTCACAGGTTTTTGGCCTCCAGCTCACACATTTTTGTCTTAGCTCAGGAAGGATGGCTCCAGTGCAAACTAATTGAGGCAGTAGCCAATTTGTTTACTCACAACTTTAATGCCAGTAGCTCACAAAGCAGAGTTTTTGCTCACAAGACTCCACAGCTTAGAGGGAACGTTGCTCCCAACCACTGTCAGTTCTTCCTTAGAAGCAGTTGTGCAAGGTTCCTGTATGAAACAGCAGCTCCTCAGACCATTTCAGGGGAGTTGGCCACCCAATGAGAAGGGAGCACTCACTGGAGAAGACCCTGATGCTGGGAAAGATTGAAGGTCAAAGAAGACGGGGACGGCAAAGGATGAGATGGTTAGACAGTGTCATCGATGCAACGAACATGAAGTTGAGCAAACTTCAGAGGATGGCGGAAGACCGGAAGGCCTGGAGGGAGCTGGTCCATGGGGTCGCAAAGAGTCGGACTCGACTGTGCGACTGAACAACAACAACAACAACAATAGGTAGGTGGGTCAAGAGGTTGGCACAGTTGCCGCCCACCCAAAGGACTACCTATAAAAGGTAAGGACCATAAAACTGGCCCCTCCTAGCTAGCATTCCCCGCAACTACCCCTGTCTGCTTTATACTCCCCTTTTGTCCAGCTTGCTATCCCCAAACCCTTGCCTCTACTTTGATCTCTTGATCTGCAGTCAAGAGACCCACACGTGCTGGCTGGTTCTGGTCGTGTGTTAACTTCCCTAGATTTCTATTTCTTCCCATCCATTCTTCATTGGAACGAACCAGCTTCAGGACAGATAAGTATCACCCCTCATCACCCCCACCTGCTAATGCAAACGTGCTTACTTTAATACTGTATTTCTAAGGAGCTTGATTGAATGTGTGAGTGCATCAGTATTGTTTGTATGTGATTTATATTCTTTAAGTAAAAGACATTTATTTTAACACCGGCCTCGACTCCTTCTCTGGTAACCCTTGGTGGGAACAGGACCTTGGTATAGTTGGCAAGCACCCAGTTTAAAATTTGCCAATTGCTGTAGATAAAGCAATTCGGCTAACAATTGCTATTGATTATTGCTATTTAAAGCAATCTGAATTGCTAGAGTTGCCAACCTCCAGGTGGTAGCTGGCAATTTCCTTGGATTTCAATTGATCTCCAGGCAACAGAGATCAGTTCCCCTGGAGAAAAAGGCTGCTTTGGAAGGTGGACTCTATGGCATTATGCCCCATTGAAGTCCTTCCCCTCCACAAACCCCACCCTCCAAAGGTCTCCCCCCAAAATATCAAGGTATTTCCCAACTTGGAGCCAACAACCCTATGAATTCCTATGAATGTAGATAATGTTGGTACTGATTTGATACATTTGCACAATTTATACAAATTTGATATTTTGTTTGATTTTGATGCAAATGTTTTGAGCTTAAGCAGAGCAGAATACAAATGTCTCAGATAAATAAGCTTGTATACAACTGCCATCTTGTGAAGGCCGGTAAAAGACAGAATGGTGTGATACCTGATAAAAAGGTACCAGAAGGTTCTCATTCTGCAATTTCACCCAGCCCCTTCAGAAGTTGCAAACAGCTGGTAGCTCTTGCAGTTTAATGGAAAACTTTGGGATTCTCTCTTGTTCTACACATTTGTGTTGTGTTGCAGTTGTTTGCTATAAAAGATGCCAAAATGTTGAGTGTGTTGCCTGGCACCTACAACTGTTCCATAGCAGAGGTGAGAGTTTCATGTCTCTGTGGACTGCAGCTGGCATCTGGAATCACTGCCCTGATGCTGACCTCAGCCACTGAAATTTCTGTATCAGACAAGTTCTGTATACACAACACGATTTCTTCATCAGCTGAACTCTGTTTAGAGACTTCCTGGATTCTCTATTGCATCCTTGGATTTGGGCCATGCCTCCTGCCTTGGCCTTGACAGTGACTCTATTGGCCACGCATCCTCTTTCCTCTTCTCGTGTGTTTTATCTCCTTCTTTCGGCAACATGCATAGCTTCTAAACCTTGACCAATCTTGAGCATACTGTTGCTGCTGCTTGACTGACCCCGCTTGTAAAATGGACCTTAGAAACCAAGGATCCAGTTGCTTCGACCAATTGTCATAAAGACCTTCTCCAAAGCAGTCCATAATGAGATTTCCTTTGTGGACCCTGAATCACAGAATTCTCTCCACAGTTTCTCAAGGCTCTGGACTGCAGGCATTAAATCTCACCTGTTCATAAATCTCAATTGCCTGCCCTATGGAATGGTTCTTCTAACAGTCCCACCACATGAAAACATGAAGCTGCCTTATATTGGATCAGACCATTGGCCCATCAAGGTAAGCATTGTTTACTCTGACTGTGATGCAGCGACAAAAAAGGCTAATGTGATCTTGGGGTGTATCAGGGTTTAAACGTTTGAGAGGCAAAGCTCCCTTCATCAGAGGGAAAGAAAGATGTTATCTTTCTACCACAAATGGGAAAACAATTTGGCAGAGGGGCACAAAAAGAGCCCAGGGGAGGGTTCAGCACATCTTTGCTGCTTTGATAAAGTCCAGAGGACCCTTCCATGGCTACATTTCAGCAGAAAGAAAAACTTCCCTTGGTCTCTCTCACACTGTGTCTCAGTGAGGCCACTTTTGTTTCCTACCATGAAGAGCTCCTCCTCAAGGACTACCCTGTGCTCCATCCAATCAGCATGCCTGCTCCACAGGAGTCACTCCCCAGTGCTTGGGATTGTGGCCCTGAGGGGGTGGCTGTCACACTTGATTCCTTGTAGGTCTCATTTGATTCCTACAAGAAGAGGGACTCTTGGCGTAGAGTCCTACAAGAGGGACTCTTTGGCATATACAGGAACCTGTGTTTTCCATGTTTCCCAATATGAGGAAAGTCCCCTACTCAAGCACAGTTGTAACCATATAGATTCCATTTGCAGGGTTGCCAACCTCCAGGTGGGGCCTAGGGATCCTCCAGAATGACAAAGGCTCTCCAGACTATAGAGATCAGTTCCCCTGGAGGAAATCGCTATTTTGGAGGGTGGGCTTTATGGCATTGTATCTTGGTGAGGTCCCTCCCCTCCCTAAATCTCACCCTCTCCAAGTCCCACCCCCAAATCTCCAGGAATTTCCCAACCTGAATCTGGCAACCCTACCTTTCTGACATGCAAATCAATGGGTGGGAGCAGGGCCAGCATGCACAATCTTTCCACTTTGCATTCTGAACTGATATCTGAAACAGTCTGAAGGGGCCCATTTCCTGGGAGGGCACCCTGACTCCAGCCCTTACAGGAAGGTGTCTGTTTCTCCTGGGCTTGTGTTTGCTGAGCCCTCCTGGGCTGCTGCCTTTGCCATAGAGTTCAGATCCTCCTTGCTGGGTCCCTGGATACTACTTGACCTGACTTGCCTCTCATTCACATCCAGGCTGCCCTGTCCAGAAAAGAAACGGATGGCAGCAAATCATGTGCAGATTGCTTACAACGACTCCATGGAGTTGCCAACATCCAGGTGGGGTCTGGAGATCTCCCAGAATTACAATTGATCTCCCGACTACAAAGATCAGTTCCCCTGGAGAAAATGGCTACTTCGGACAGTGGACTCTGCAGCATTGTACCTGAGGTTCCTCCCCGAAACCTGCCCTCCCAGGCTCCATCCCCCAAAACTCTGGATTTTTCCCAACCAGGAGCTGGCAACCTGATGAGCCAGAAGGCCTCCCAGGTCACCAAGCAAACCATTGTAGGAGGCAGTCGCATCAGTTTTTGAATTTCTGCGCAAAAGCGTTTTGCTGACCTGTATTACATCTGTGCAAAGGTTTGGTTTTGCATTGTTTAATTTTCCCACCTCCACCATACTTAGTTTAGGAATACAGAACCGGAGGCGGGCGGGTGTGTGTGTGTCCAGAAATCCTATCAGGGAGGGAATGAAGCCCTCGGCAAACCAGCATCTGAAAGACTGGTGTGAGAAAGGGAAAGGAGAGTATGTGTGTGGGGGGATGAAGGAAGGCTCAGACTGCTTCCTGGCTCCTGGGCATGAGGGCAAGCTTTGTGGGAAGGCATTTTGCACACGTTCAAAAGTTTTCTTCTGCAGCACAGCCAGGAACTAGTGTGCCATTGAAGGAAGCCGAGAGGAAGCCCAGAGGAATTTGTATTTGGTCCCCAAGAGAACATCTTTGACTGTCTGCCAGGGAGGCTTTATGGGTCTCTGAGTACATCCAAATGGATTATCTGCAGATCTCTCTGGGAAGTAGAGTTGCCAACTCCAGGCTGGGAAATTTTTGGAGATTTGAGGTGGATCCTGGCGAGGGCAGGGTTTGGGGCTGGGAGGGATCACCTTCGGCTGTCCTTGGGTCTCTCCCAGAGCCTGTCCTGGTAGATGACAACTAGTCACCTGGAAATGGCTCTCTTGGGCTGCATTTTGTCCCCTGCACCATGCTGGTTCCCCACGGACCTGTCCATCATCCCATGAGCTTAGGATTGCCAACCTCCAGCTGTGGCCTGGAGATCTCCTGGATTTATAACTGATCTCCAGATGACAGAGACCACCTGGAGAAAACGGCTGCTTCAGAGGGTGGACCCTATGGCATTATACCCTGCCAAGCCCATCCCTAAACCTTGCCCTCCCCAGGCTCCACCCCCAAATCTCCAGGAATTCCCCAACCGAGAGTTGGCAACCCCAGCTTTCAGCCCCACTGGAACACCCAGAGGAGATGCAAAAATCAGTTCCTTGTTTATTTATTTATTCAAATCTGTACCCCGCCCTCCCCGCCGAGGCAGGCTCAGGGCATCTCTTTGGGAGAACGATGACAGAAGCACTGAGCCAAGGAAGTCTGTTTTCAAGCCAACCACCCTACAGGGGGAGAGTCTCTCCTCACTCACAGCCCCATGCCCCACCACCACATCCAGGTTTTTCAGTCTCTGGCTTAGTTCTGCATCCCCCCTGCCCCTGGCATCCAGGCTGAGGTGGAAGAGATGCCGCCTTTGCCTTGTGGGCACAGCGGTTTCCCTCTTACAGCCACTGCACGCTGCTCCCACATTCCTGCCCAGCCAGAAGCCCCCAAAGGAACAGAGGGGTGGGGCTGGTTGGAAGAGCCAGTTGACTTCTTCCCAGGTCACCCTAAGGATAACTGTGCAACCAGATCCACCAAGCAGTACCCAAGAAAAGCCTGAAGGTGATGCATGGTCCTGATTCTGGGATGCCACTAGTGGTGCCTTGGCTAGGACCGTGGTGGGACTAAGAACAGCCTAGGCCAAAGGCACAGGAGGGGGAATGAGCTGCTAAGCCCAGGCAGAGGAATAAATTCCCTGGGTTTGCCCCAATTCAGGAGACTGGGTGGGCTCCTTTGTGGGGAGACATGGAGCATCTTTCCATTTGGCAATGCTTGGTGGTGGGGAGGGCCCCTTTCCCTCCCTCTCAGTCACTCTTGCTCCTGTGAACAGGTTCCATTCCTGGATTCACCTAGCCATCCACCTCCTTAATGCTCCAAAGATGCAACAGTCAAGGATGGAGACTTCAATGGGAAGCTGGACCTGCCTTTGCTCAGAGGAAATTCTCCCTACTGCCCCCCCCAAAGGTGACCAGCCTTCCATAGCATCATAGAGTTGGAAGGGACCTCCAAAGTCATCTAGTCCAACCCCCTGAACAATGCAGGAAATTCACAACTACCTCCTCCCCACACCCCCAGTGACCCCTGCTCCATGCCCAGAAGATGGCAAAAAAACCCAACCCTCCAGGATCTCTGGCCGAACTGTCCTGGAGAAAAACTGCTTACTGACCCCAAAGTGGCAATCAGCATTTCCCTGGGTGTGCAAGAAAGGGCCACAAGCACGGATGCAACCCTTCCTGCCCTCCCTCTCATGATCTGCCTAAGTTCACAAAATCAGCATTGCTGTCCAATAGCCATCTAGCCTCTGTTTAAAAACCTCCAATGAAGGAGAGCCCCCCACCTCCCAAGGAAGCCTGTTCCACTAAGGAACCCTTTACATTGTTTTGTCTATTGGGGGTGTACACATGTGTCCTTTGTGCACACCTTTCAGGCTCTTCTGCTTCTCTGCTTGAACCTCGCATCTAGAAAATGAATGCTACTTCAGAGCTGAAGCTCGGAAGGAGACCAAAGCCCAAGGTACCGCTGTGTCTGGTCTCAGAGAAGACGAGCACCAACATGATCCGCGGGGCTGTTAGAATAGGGACAGCAGAGCACGCTTGGTTGCAAACTCCTGCCTAAGATTCCAGCAACGAATGACCTGAATCAACCTCAGGCAGGTGTGGATGCACTGATCCCCTCTCCCCCACTGCCCAGATTTTTCTCTATGAGTTTTCCTCAGGGAGTTTCCAGAGAGTAGAGCTTACTGTAGTAACTGCAATGATCCACACAAACAGAATCCATTCTGGACATCTAATGCTTGACTGAGTAGTAAAGATCGGTTTCTAGAGAATACCTTTGTCATGTGTACAACAGACATTCAGAGGCCCCTTTTCGCATACCAGTATCCAAAAAGCCCTGCAGCATCAGTGAAAGGATGCCTCTCAACCAGGATCCTGTTTCTACCCAGATGTTTCCAAGAAGCCTCCAATCAGGACATGAAGGCTACAGTCCCCCCCTCCCATCATCTCTGACCCCATCATCTGCTAATTCAGACTGCTCAGGTACTACTGGAGGTGGATAGTGACGAGCTTTCATGCATTTTTGCAGAAGAAAGAAGATGTTGCATTTCAGTGAAGATCTGTCCAGCATCCCAGGAGACTTCGACCTCTGCCTGGACCAATGTCAACTGGAGGAATTGCAAAGCTGTGAAAGTCCATTTGGATGCAATCCATCCATCCCCTGGCCCCTGGCTGGGGAGGTAGCCCTTGCCAGCGGTCATGCACTCACACACCGGTAGCATGCCTTTGGTAACCAAGGTCCCAGCCTGGTTTATTAGTCCCTTGAAACTGGGTCCCAATGGACTGACTGGGCTTCTGGGCAGAAGCCCCATTTGTGCTCCAGAAGCCCTTTCCAAATAGAGAATCCTGGCAAGGCAGGGAGTGTAGCCGCTTGCACACACAAAGGAACCTCACAGAGTAGACACTGGGCTCCAGACGAGGCAAGGAGGGCAGTGTGCTGGCATCTCATTTCCTGCAACTGCAGGCGAGGAGCGAAGGGGGAAAAATTCCGCAGGGGGGCTACAGATGAAGCTGTGGCAGCAGAGAGTGCAGTCTGGTGGGAGAGGTGCACAGACAAGCACTCCACCCCTTCAACAGGGCACAGAGACCCTGGCCTCGCCTGCCCCTGGGGGGAAAGGGGGTTCACATTAACCCTGGCTCTGAATGCAGCTGGCGCCCCAGCCCCACCTGCCTGCCCGCAAGTCGCCTGTGCTGACCAGCACCCAAGGGCAACAGTAAACAGGGTGTGGGTGGGGGGTGGAGAGGAGAGGAGATGCTGTCAAGCCAGATGCCC
>NW_015170280.1:173617-254331 GCF_001447785.1 Gekko japonicus
AGCCGCATGCAGAGTGCCCAGTCAGGCACACCAGCCCACCGTGGGCCCCCACCCAACCCATACAGCCGGCCGCAGCCCTTTCTTCATGCAACTTGCAGGGCACGAAGGTTTTCCCTATGCTCCGCGGAAGACCCTGTTTCAGAGGACTCGAGAAAGACTCCGTGTTCTTATCCCCCCCACACACACACACACCTTTTTTCTTTCTTTTTCTTTTTTTGCAAAAGCCATTCGCGTCCACCGGCTTTTCCGGGCTGCACCACCGCCTCCTTTACCGAGGGAAGAGACACCCACCTTTCCGCCGAGGAAGAGGCAAGCCCACCGATCTCGGAGGAGGAGAGGCTGCCCGTCGGGAAGGGTGGGAGAATCTCTGCCCCCAATCTCCTGCGGATCCTGCGGGTAAGCGAGGGAAGGCGACGTTGCTGGTGCAGCTGCCGCGATCCGTCTCCGATGCCTCACAAAGACCACCATAGACCACGGCTCGCCCCCTCCCCTCCTTCTCAAACATCTGTGACGTCCTCCGTGCAAGGAAGCCGGGGCTGGTTAACCCTTGCCTTGCGGCGTCAAAGCCCACCCGCTGGGTCTGCCTCTCCGGAGCAGGAGGGGAAAGGGAAAGGGAGGCGAGCCGAGAGCAGAGAGCGACGTGCAGAGAGGTCATCTAGCCGAGCCCCGGCCCCGGACAAACAGCTCTGCTCCCGTCACACCCACCTCTGGTTGAACCCTGAGGTGGGCTGTGTTTGAGCCACAGTCCATGTCATGCCACAGCTTCACTCTGGGCATGTGGTGTAACGAAGCATGTGGTGTCTGGGAGCATAGGCAGCGTTCTTCATCTTCAGACCGGGACCATAACCAATCCCACAACAGTCACAAGGCTGAGTAGACTGCAACCCCGGCACCTCTTCTCTTAGGGGCAAACTTTTTTGCCCAAATTGGAGGCCTCTTGAAAGCCCCATGCAGTGCTCCATGTCAGGGAGACTGGGAATGCGTGGGGTGGCCAATACCAGACTGGGGGGTTTCTCAAAATGGGGAGGGGTGTCTAGGAAGGGGAGGGAGCTCAGTGGGGGAGACAATGCCACATGGCCTGCCTTCCAAGACTGCCATTTCCTCCAGAGGAACTGCTCTCTGTACTTTGGAGATCTGTTGTAATTCTCTGAGAACTCCAGGAGGCTGGTAGAGCATGTATGACCTGGGTTCAAATCCCCCTTCAACCAGTGTGGCCTTGTACCAGATGCCAAGCTTCAGGGCCGGGCTTTCAGAGTGTGTCCCTCTGTGACCCAAGTCCCCTTTTGGAAAGTCCTCTGGACTCGGTTCACAGCCCAAAGGGCTACTGGCACTGCTGACCAGCATTTACAATCAGAAACATCAAGTCCTGTACAGTACAGTACAAGAATAATGGCAAAACAAGTTACCAAGTAGTAGCTCCAGATGGACTTGAGACCTCCTTGCCACTTTTTCCTAAGATCCAGGAGGTCCATAGACCAATGTGATATAATCTAAAGAGTTAAAACACACATACACAGGCTTATTTTGCATAGACATTTTCCTGAGCCCATAAGCAGTGGAAATACTTACAATATGCTTATCGCATATCTATATAATGCTTTATTTTACTGTATCCTGTAGGTTTTATGCCGATCCTGATATCAGCCCCCAGGACAGGGGGAATACAGTCTCTGTGTAATAAGCCATTAAGTCTATTTCAAAACTGCATGATCATGTCTGTCTGGGCAGCTGCAGTGCGCGACTAGAGAGCACAGGAAAAGGGGTGTCAGCAGGGTTGGAGGGCTTGGCCCACTCTTTTTAGTGCATAAGTCATCTGTTTGCAAAGGATGTTCCAGTCAGGGCCAGGCCATCCATTAGGCACACCCAGGGGATCACCTAGGGTGCAAGAGGGGGAGGGGGCCGAAACTAGCCTTATCACCCCCGCACACACAAACACACACACCCCTGTGACACTAGAGTCTACTGCACTGAATAGCAGTTCAGGCAGTGCCCCAGCCCCACTGGGTGCCCCATGGCAAGCCATCTTCCTTCTGTTGGGAGCTTGGGGGCTCTCTCCCTCTTTCAAAACATTTACATTTGCAGAAATACTTATAGGAGCATCAGAAAAGGCAGAAAAACCCAGGGCTGTTTTTGCCTCCCAATCTCTCTACGGGGGGTGAGAAGGGCAGCGGCTTCCCCGTGGCGCGGAGAAGTGGGTCACTTGCCCCAGCTCTGGTGGTGCCATTGTGGGACTCTGTGAGGCATCCACTCAGATTGTGGGGCTCTGTGAGGCATCCACTCAGACTGGTCCCTGTGGCTAGCAGCTCTGAGGGTGTGGCCACCATGGCCGGGACATGTTCCCTGGCTGGGTTCCAATGTGCTCCACAAGGATGATTCCCCATAGCAAAATGGCAAGTGTCATTCCCTGGAGCCACAGGAATGGAAGAAACATCCTCCTGGAGTGGAACCAATGCCTGTGTCATCTAGCATTCAGCCTCCATCCATGGGCCAGCCAGATGCTCTGGCCTTAATGGTGACAGTTTACCCCTGGTCTTTGCTCACGGTATCTGGTATTCAGAGACATACCGGCTCTAAACATGAAGGTTCAATTTCAGCACATTAGTAATATGGCCCATGACTGTGTTGCATGCATTTCAAACCATCTAAAGCTATGGTTCTCATTACCATATTGTGTGGCAATGAGTTCCTTAGGTGTGCAGAAGTACTTTTTTTTTCATAACCTGAACCTGCTGCCAGTCATTGATTGAAATTATAATAAGTGAAGGACAAGGCTTTCTATCTTTTCTCCACCCCATTCACAGTGTTATAAACCACTAGCAAGCCCCCTCCCCCCAGTTTCTACCTGAGCACCAAAGGACCACTCAAGAGGATAGGAAGCAGCCCTATGGTTATGACTTTGAAGACTGCTAGTGATTCTGGAATTATGATGGATATTCCCCCGGAATGAGCACAAGAGCATGAATCATTTGCATCAGTTGGGATTTTGCTGGCTCATCCATTTGGGCGGATGGGGTCCAGAGCTCTCTGAAAAATCTAGGGCAATTGCTTTGCGTGCCGCTACCCAGAGAAGAGGGAAAGCAGAATGTCTTGGCCCCCTTCCCAAAGCAGGAGAGTCCGAGATGACACGCCTCCTGCTCTGGGGGTCAGATTGGAATGCATTGGCCTCCTGAACTAGATTTTTCATTTTAGGCCAGTAGCAATGCAGGTGATGCTGATCGGCTCTGACAACCTAATGTTGCTGATCTCTCCGCGTCTCATGTGAGCTGGCAATGCAGAATGCATCAATTGCCCAATGGCTAGAAAGAAGCTGCATGTGTGAGTGAGTGAGTGTGTGTGTGTGTGTGTAGAATTAATTAGGGTTGCCATGTCTGGACTGGGGAATTCCTGTAGATTTGAGGGTGGGTTTGGGGAGGGGAGGGGAGGGGAGGGGAGGGACCTCAGAAGGGTATAATGCCATAGAGTCCACCCTCCAAAGCAGTCATTTTCTCCTGGGGTTGTCTGTAGATCGACTGTAATAGTGGAATATCTCCAGGTGCCACCTGGAGTTTGGCAACCCTAACAAAGATGGCAGAGCCTGGGAACAGACAGATCCTGAGCCGCTGGCAGGCTGTGAATCTATTGGTCTCAAGAAGCCTTTGCGCTTGGATACTGGATATCTGAAATGATCCTCCAGCAGAAACTCCAGTGTTGGTTTCCAGGGATGAAGTGGACAAAGCAAACCCCACTTTATAGGGTTGCCAGCTCTGGTTTGGGAAACTCCTGGAGATTAGGGGAAGACAGAGTTTGGGGAGGGGAGGGAGCTCAGCAGAAACGTGATGCCACAGAGTCCGCCTCTGAAGCAGCCATTTCTTCCAGGAGAACTGGTCTCTGTAGTCTGGAGATCACTTGTAATTCGAAGAGATCTACGGGCTCCACTTGGAGATTGGTAATCCTAAACCGGACAGATCATCGGTCTCTTTCTGTACCTGAAGTAGGGTTGCCAACCTCCTGGAGATCTCCTGGAATTACAGTTTATCTCCAGACTACAGAGATCAGTTGCCTGGATGAAATGGCTCTTCTGGAAGGTGGACTCTGTGCCATCGTACTTCACTGAAATCCCCCCTCCCAATTCCTGCCATCCCCAGGCTCCACCACCAGATCTCCAGGAATTTCCCAACCTGGTGTTGGCAACCTTAGGTTGAAGTCTGCTACCATATGGGGCAGGAGTGACTCCATGCAGATGTACCACAGGAGGCTCCGAGACAATCTGGAGGGTCTGCAAAGGTGTGCGGTGCAAGATTTGTGTCCTCAGCCTTCTGTACAGTGTTGTAAGGGCAGTGATTCCAGAGCTCTTCTCCAGTGTGCCCGGCTTCATAAAAATGTGCTGCTCAATTTGGGTTGCCTATGCAGTTGGTCAGCAGCCAGAATAGCCCTGTTTAGCCCAAACTCACAGAGCCTGGAAGCCACTGTCAGCCCTGGTTAGTACTTGGATGGCAGGCAGACCACTACGGAAGACTGGGACTGCTATGCCAAGGAAACCCTCTCTGCTATGCACTAACAAACCACCTCTGCTCATCTCTTGCCTTGAAAACTCCATGGTCCTGGGGTTGCCATGAGTCAGTTGTGACTTGACAACACTCAGTTATGCCATTGGGACAGGCCCATCACCAGGATATTTCCCCACTCCTGCCAGGACAATCCAACCTATTCCTTTGGCACCCTGGCACATCTATGCTCCTTAAATGTTGTAAAATGCATCCAAGCCTCATAAGGATACCAGACCGTCCACTCAGGCAAAATGTGTCCAGGCCTCTGTGTCTTGCCCCGCATCACCCAAGGTGGCTCAGTCCGTCTTGCATCTCCATGGAGACAGCCAATCAGAGGCAGACATTGTCTTCTCTCTCTCCACCCTGAAATTCATCACTGCTCAATCCCATCAAAGCATTTAAAGACAAGATGCAAATGTGTTGCCTGTGCTCTAATTACTTTGAATATTGACATGAGGTGCAAACAGCAGCAGCGCTGAGGGACGGCATGCGAATCTGGGCCTGAATCACAGCCGGGAAAGCTGAATGAAGACAATGGGAGCCACTTCTCTCTCTCTCTCTCTCTCTTTTGCAAGAAGAGAGGAAAGGGGTGTTCTACTCTCCAGCAGAGCATGCTAAAGGAATTGTGGGTTACTGTGTTAGGAGGCATTCAGGGCATGCTTGGGGCCGGGGTGTCCAGTTTCAGCCAGACTTAATGGAATAGCTCCCACCTTTTAGACCCGAGGACAGATGTGCTCCAATCTGCATTGAGCCACTCCCTGTTGAGATGGCTGAGAAAGATGGGGGGGGGGAGGAGAAATATCTGCGCTGTCTAGTTTCTTATTTTACTTTATTTATACCCTGTGGTGGCTCCAGTGGTTAAGACGCTGAACTGCAGGCTGTGAAAGGTCGGTAGTTCAGCAGTTCAAGACCCAGGTGTGCCGCATGACGGAGTGAGCTCCCGTCTCTAGTTCCAGCTCCTGCCAACCTAGCAGTTCGACAGCAAGAAATTGCAAGTAGATAAATAGGTACCACTTCAGTGGGAAGGTAACAGCATTCCGTGCGCCGGCCACATGACCACGGAAACGTCTTCGGACAGCGCTGGCTCTTTGGCTTTGAAACGGAGATGAGCACCGCAACCCTAGAGTCGGATTCGACTGGCTTTCGAGCAAGGGAACCTTTACCTTTAACTCCCCCCCCCCATGGGGTCCCAAGGTGGCTTATATCATTTCCTCTCCTCCTTTTTATTCTCACAACAACCCTGCGACATAGGTTAGGCTGAGAGTGTGTGACTGCCCCGAGGACACCCAGCAAGCTTCCGTGACATGAGTGGGAATTCTAACCTGGGTTTCTCAAATCCTAGTCCAACATGTTAACCACTACACCACACTCGCTCTCCTGCAGTTTCTGCAGTTTCTGACCTGCTGCCGAGGCACACAGATCTTGGAAGACTGTGTCACACGTGCACAGATCCTGCCTTCTCCAGGAGTTCCTCCTGGCTTGTGTGCTTGCTTCACGTGGGCTGTGCACAGATGGCTTGCCCATTTTGCAGGTGGCAGGTTTGCATTCTATGGGCCATGGCTGGACTCACACACCTCTGTGGGCCATGGCTGGACACACACACCTCAGCTGCCTTAAGTTACATGGATCATGAAAAGCCCCATGCCAGTGAGAGGTCCTGTCTCAGTGCACCACTGCCAGTGGCAGTGGACCAAGCTGGAAATTGGAAAGTCTCCCGTTCAGACCTGGCCCCAGCCACAACCTCTGTAGACAGCTCTGGGCAAGCTATCATCTCTTGACTTTGGGAGGAGATATTGGCTCACTTGCCAGGGTCTTCGTAAAGCAGATGGGGATGGTGTGTGTGAAACTCTTTGGCTAGAAGGGTGAATTCTTGGTCTTCGTGATCTACCTGAGCAGAGCCTTGCTGCATATCCTTTGGACTCCTCCCCTCTGCATATTCAGAAGGAAGTGGAGCTTTCCGAGAGAGTGCAATCCAGGGGGAGCCCGGCTGTGCCTTGGGGACACGTTCTGCTAAGGAGGAGAATTGCCTTTTGCTCGTGAGGAGCCAGCGGTGGGCGAAGAGAGCTGCACAGTGACACAGAAAAGGGTCCACGAGGGACCCCCTCCCCCCTCCTTTGGATGCTGCCACTGTGAAGAACTCAGCATCTCTCCCATATATGGTCATTGCTGTGCTGCTGAGCCAGCCATACAAAAAGACTCATCCATGTGCAATGGAGGCAACCTATCAGGAAGGAGGTGCCTTGGAAAAACCAGGTCAGATCCTGGCAGGCCCTCGCCTCTCCCCTCCCTGCTCCTTCGGGTTGCCAACCTTCAGTTCGGGCCTGGACATCTCCCAGAATCGTAATCCCAGACTAGAGAGATTAGTTCTCCTGGGGAAAAAAGACTGCTTTGGAGGGTGGACTGTGTGGCATTATAATCCACTGAAGTCCCTCCCTTTTCCAAACTCCTACCCTTCCAAGATTCCTCCTAGGGTTACCAGCTCTGGGATAGGAAATACCCAGAGATTTTGTGTGTGGAGCCTGTGGAGTGTAGGGTTGGGGGGGAGGGGGCTCAGTGGGGTAGAGTGCCACAGAGTCCACCCTCCAAAGCAGCCATTTGCTCTAGGGGAACTGATCTTGGTCATCTGGAGATCAATTGTAATAGCAGGAGATCTCCAGGTGGCAACTAGAGGTTGGTAACCCTAGGTCCACTCCCAAATCTCCAGGACTTTCCCACCTGGAATAGGCAACCCTATTGATGCTGCTCCCCTCCAGACTGGTGTAGTAGTTAAGTGCGCGGACTCTAATCTGGGAGAACCGGGTCTGATTCCCCACTCCTCCAATCACAGCTGCTGGATGACCTTGGGCAAGCCATAGTTCTGTCAGAGCTGTCCTTGAAACGGCAGTTCTTGAAAGAGTTCTCTCAGCCCCGCCTATCTCACAGGGTGTCTGTTGTGGGGAAGGGAAGGGAAAGGAGTTTGTAAATCGCTCTGAGACTCCGAGTGAAGGGCAGGGTATAAATGCAATCTCTTCTTCTTCTCTTCAGGTGCTTCTGCAGCCTGACCCTGGGGGGAGTGAGCTGACCTCTGGCTCCCTGGCAGGGAAAGCCTGTAGAGAGAAGGAAGGGCAGCCAGACAGATCCATGGAGGAGTCACCTCCAATGCTCCCTCTAAACTGTGGAGTCTAGTGAGCAAAAATTCTGCTTTGTGAGCTGCTGGCCTTAAAGTCGTGAGTGAGCGATTTGGATGCTGCATACATTAGTTTGCTCTGGAGCCCTCCTTCCTGAGCTAAGGCAAACAATGTGTGAGCTGGAGGCTAAAAAGTGTGAGCTAGCTCACACTAACTCAGCTTAGAGGGAACACTGGCAAAGCGTCATCACTATGCCCTGCCTGTGGCTTTCCAGATGCTCCTGGCTGGCTGCAGTTGGACATGGATGTGTTTCTGTAACACCTACCTTTACTCTAAGGCTCGGGGTGGGGGGGAGAGAAATCCACACTAAAAAAATCCACACGGCTGGAGCACACAGAGAACCATATCTGTGCATCTTAAAGCAACCACACAATGTTTTGCATTACACACCCTGGGCAAAATCAGGCCAAGTCTGCTTGCTGGGAAGAGGTAAGATTTTTAAAATTTATTTTGCTTCATTTGTACCCCACTTCACTCCCCAATGAGGGCCCAAAGTAGTTTAAGTGAGGGCCCAAAGTGGTTAAGTGTGCGGACTCTTAATCTGGGAGAACCGGGTTTGATTCCCCACTCCTCCACTTGCACCTGCTGATGTGACCTTGGGTCAGTCACAAGCTCTGGCACAGCTGTCCTTGAAAAAGAGCAGTTTGTGTCAGAGTTCTCTCAGCCCCACCCACCTCACAGGGTGTCTGTTGTGAGGAGGGGAAGGGAAAGGAGATTGTAAGCTGCTCTGAGACACCTTTGGGTAGTGAAGGGCGGGGTATAAATCCAATCTCTTCTTCTCTTCTTCTTCTTCATCCTCACAACAACCCTGTAAGGTAGGTTAGGCTGAGAACATTTGACTAGCTCAAGGTCACCCAGCAAGCATCCATGGCAGAGTGAGGATCTGAATCTGGATCTCCCAGATCCTAGTCCAATACTCTAACCAGTTTGGCATAGTGGTTTTTAGTGGCAGAATCTAATCTGGAGAACCGGGTTTAACTTCCCACTCTTCCACATGAAGCCAGCTGGGTGACCTTGGGTCAGTCACAGTTCTCTCAGAGCTGTTCTCTCAAGAGCAGTTCGCTCAGAGCCTCTCAGCCCCACCTCCCTCACAGGCAATGCTCCCTCTAAGCTGTGGAGGCTTGTGAGCAAAAATTCTACTTTGCGAGCTACTGGCTTTAAAGTTGTGAGCAAGCAATTTGGCCACTGCATGAATTAGTTTGCTCTGGAGCCACCCTTCCTGAGCTAAGACAAAAATGTGTGAGCCAGAGGCTAAAAAAACTGTGAGCTAGCTCACACTAACTCAGCTTAGAGGGAACACTGCAGACACAGGGTGTCTGTTGTGGGGAGATGAAGGGAAGGAGATTGTAAGCCGCTCTGAGACTCTGAGTGAAGGGTGGGGTATAAATCCCCCCTCCCCCCCCCACTGCACCACACTGCAGGAACAGTGTGTTGTACACAACGCCTGGTTTAGTTCGCAAGGTCATAACTGTGCCAGAAAACCAAGCGGTCACCTAGGATGACAATACTAACAGGTGGACTGCTGAAGCATCTGGACGCCTTCCCCAGGATGCTTTTCAATGCCCTCTTAGGTAGCACTGTGCAGATGTTTAGGGTGCCAAAAGGGCTTGAGCCAGGGTTTGGGTCTCTCCTCTGGCTTCTGTTGCCTCCACTGCCAAGTTCCCTGTCTCACCTCCTCCTTCCCCAACAAGGATCCTGTTTCATTAGTGGGATCCCTTGGGAACCTGGGATTACTCTGTAGTTTGTCAGTTGGATGCTTGCTTATATTTTATCTTCCATCAGCTGTTCTAGTTCTGTGCAACCAATCAAAGACACACCTGGGGAAAACAGTGACTTTTTGTTTCTACAAGTTTGTACATTTCCTAAAAATTATGCAACACTGGCCTTTGGGAAGCTATTTGCTGACTGTGGAAATTGGAAGGGGGCACAGCTGTGTATAAACCTGGTAGTGTAAGTGCGTGGGTGTACACAATTGTTATGTACAATATTTGACAGATGGGCTCCCTGCTTACAAGTTCATCAGCTTCCATGTACAGGCATGCTCAGGGCTTAATTTGCACCAAGTCACTAGAGCTTAGGGATGCCAGTCATCAAGGAGTAACTCCTTTGAGCATGTGCAGAGTGCCTGTTCTTCAGCACTGAGCAACTGCAGCCATTTAGAGTGAGAGGTAACAGCCAGAAGGCACTGCAAATTCACAGGCACGCATGTCACCCTGGTGGCAGTTTGCAGGCAGAGGAGAGTGTAGGAATGCTCTCTGCTTCTGTTCAGCAGCTCCTCTACTAATGTCTGGAGGGTCATGCTGGTACCACTGGCTCTGCATAAGCTGCTGACTGTGACTTTGCTTTTCAGTGGGCCCTGAGCAGATATGGGTTGTATCTTGCTTACTGGATCCCAGCCAGGCCTGCCACCACTGGCCTAGCAAAGCTTTCCAGCCCAACCAGGGAGCTTCTCTTCGAAGAATGGAGATTTGTGATTATTTCCCCCCCAGAGAGTTGGTGTGAAAAACCTGCCTCTAGCCCAAGATATTAAGCCCTCTGCCAGCAGAGACAGGAGTACTGATTGACTTGCAAATGTCTATGCCAAGTAGAGGGACAGAGAACATTGATAAAATGTGGGTGAGGACAGAACTGGGTAGCAGCCAAGGGTTGTTTTTGCCTTGGAATTTTCTTCAATATCTTTGCCCTGGAAGAACAAATTTAGAGTCCAGTGGCACCTTTAAGCCCTGAAAGGCTGTCTTCAAAAGGTAAGCTACATCCATCAATCTCCTGAGTGTATTTGGAAGGTTGTCACAGGAGGAAATGATGTGATGATGTGGGATGAGGCAGCGAGGAGCACATGCATTCGTTCCCTCAAAGATTTAAGGTTCTGTTTATGCACAGCAAAGCTATCCACAGATGGAAAATGCACATTGCCCCATTCATTTAAAACATTGACAGGGTGTATCAGCAGCACACCTAGCTTGTGCTCCCATTCCATGCAGTTGGAGTGCCAAAACACAGAATCTAAAAAAGGCTGTGGAAAACCAGGAGAACATGAGGAGGCAGAGAGTAGCTGGGATAGAAAGCCAAGGAATACTAACTGGCTTACTACAGATATTTAGGTTGCCCTTTATTTGACTGCTGTGGTGCTAAGAGATGGAAATACTGAAACCTTCCTCCAAATAGTGGTGCCAACCTCCAGGTGAGGCCTAGAGATCCTTCCAGTTCAACAGAGCCAGTTAAGCGTAGTGATTAAGAGCACAGACTCTAATCTGGGAGAACAGGATTTGATTCCCCACTCCTCCACATGCAGCTGCTAGTATGACCTTGGGTAGGGTTCCCAAGTACTTACCGTGATCTGGTGGGGAAAACATGCTCCCCAGCCGGACCGTTCCTCCCTGTAACGCCCCATGCCGTTGCCAGGAAGTGACGCCGGGCAACGCTCTGGCAATGGGGCTGAAAACTCGATGGTACCATCGAGTTTCCAGCCCCATTGCCACAGCGTCGCCCGGCATAACTTCCTGGCGACGGCATGGTGCAGCGCGTCTGTTGTCCCCGCGGGAATGATCCTGCAAAGACGTCTGTGTCCCCCGCTGAATCATGGTAAGTACTTGGGAAGCCTGACCTTGGATCAGTCACAAGTTGTCTCAGAGTTGTTCTCTCAAGAGCAGTCCTTGAAAGGGCTCTCTCAGCCCACCTACCTCACAGGGTGTCTGTTATGGGGAGGGGAAGGGAAAGGAGATTGTAAGCTGCTCTGAGACTCCGAGTGAAGGGCAGGGTATAAATCAAATCTCCTCCTCCTCCTCCTCTTCCTCTTCTTCCTCCTCCCCCACCTTCTCCTCCCCGGGAGGGTATGGCAGATTTGGAGGGTGGACTCTAGGGCAGTATACCCTGCTGAGGTCCCTCTAGGACAGGGGTGGCCAAACTGTGGCTTGGGAGGCACACGCAGCTCTTTCACACGAATTATACGGCTCCCAGCAGGGCGGCTGGGGAAGTGAAGAGGAGGCATGCCTTCCCAAGCAGTTTTCACTTCCCCAGCCAGTGTTTCCCTTCCTGGTTAGGCTTGAGGTGGGGGGGAGCAGAAAAAGAAAGCAACTTTAACTTTAAATGCATTTGCAAAGCACACACACACTTCACTGGCTGGCTTGGAGAAGGCATTTGTCTCTTTAAATCCCTTCTCCAAGCCAAGCCAGCTTGTGTGGGGACGTGTGTGTGTGGGGGAGGTATTGGAGAACACATTTAAAGTTAAAGTTGCTTCTTTTCCACCTCTCCCTCCCTACCTACCTCCCCATTTCTTTGTTTTCGTTCCACCTCTCTCTCTTTCTCTCTCTCCTTTCCCCTTCCTCCTCCCATCTATTTGCTTTCTTTCCACTTCTTTTTTCATCTTTTCTTTCTCTTTCTCCCTTTCTTTCCCTCTCTTCCTTCCTTCCTCCTCCCCCATCTATTTGCTTTCTTTATTTCTGTTTCTTTCTCTCTCTTTCCTTCTTTCTTTCCACTTCTTTCATTCTTTCCACCTTTCTCTTCCTTCTTTCCATCCTCCCTCATCTATTTGCTTTCTGTTTCTCTCTCTCTCTTTCTCTTTCTCTTCCTTCCTCCCTCCGCTCCCTCCCCATCTATTTACTTTCTTTTCACTTCTTTCCCTTTCTCCCTTCCTTCCTTCCCCCTCCCTCCCCCATCTATTTGCTTTCTTTATTTCTGTTTCTTTCTCTCTCTTTCCTTCTTTCTTTCCACTTCTTTCATTCTTTCCACCTTTCTCTCTCTTTCTCTCTCTCTTAGACAAATAAATATCATTAGCAAACACACAAATATCATTTGGCAAATAAATATCAGTATCAATATTTGTTTTTACTCCTTTTTGGCAGTCTCATTTAATTTGCATATTTTCCAATAAAACCTTTGTGTAATATTTGTTGTCGAAGGCTTTCACGGCCAGAGTTCATTAGTTGGTGTATATTTTCCGGGCTGTATGGCCGTGGGCATTGTAGGACTTGATGTTTCACCTGCAGCTTTGACTGGCATCCTCAGAGGTATAACACAGAATAATGGAGTACTCTCTGTGTCAAGGTGAGAAGATTTTTCACGTTGGCCCAGTCTGCAGTGTCTTTCACGTCTTTCATTTCTTTCATGTCTTTCAGTTCTTTCATGTCTTTTATGTCTTTCACATGAAAAACATTGCAGACTGGGCCAACCTGAAAAATCAGCAGTGGCTGAACATTCCCTAACTCAAACAGGACACAGTATCTTATTCCCAGACACTGAAAGGCTGGATAACACATCCAATTACCTTGTCAGATTACACAGGGAAGCCATTGAAATTCATAAATATAAACACAATTTCAACAGGAAAGTTTAAAAATAAATAGGGCATGGTTTCCTGTCCTGAAAAACACAAAATGTTCTACATTTTACAATAGCACTACAGATAAGATTAGAATTTCAACAGCCAATCCATATGCAAAAGAACTTCCTCAGGAAAGCTCCTCCATTAGCATGTCACAGCCTGGGGAAATCCTACAAGATAATGACTCGGCGCTACCCCACCTTCTTGATTACCTGCATACCATTTTTCTTCTCACCTTGACACAGAGAGTACTCCATCTTTCTCTGTTATACCTCTGAGGATGCCAGTCACAGCTGCTGGCGAAACATCAGGTCTTACAATGCCAAGACCACGGCCATACAGCCCAGAAAATCTAATGTGTAATATTTGTTCATGTCTTGTGGCTCTCAAACACCTGACGTTTATGCTATGTGGCTCTTACATTAAGCAAATTTGGCCACCCCTGCTCCAGGACCTCTCTAGGAATTTCCCAAACCAGGAACCACTCTAGAAATTTCCCAACCCAGTGCTGGCAAGCCTACCTCCAAGGAAACCATTTGCAATGGGACTGTTGCTCCCCAGCTGAGGATATACATCAGTTTGCTGGAACTTTAAGAACGGGCTGTGAAGCCTGATTTAACTGTGTTGCTGGGAAGGAGGAAATGCTCCTCTCCCCCCCCCCCCTGGACTTTTGTCCTCCCACAGTGAAAAGTACTGGGTTCGCCACATGGAGGACTCTGACAACGACATGCACTTGCACTCATTTATTGTACTTAACACTGGAACTGCAAACCAGCCATGCAAGGCCAACTATATACACACCCACCCAGCACACCCACAGTCCCATTGGAGGGTTTGAATTTCCCACCAAAGTTTCTATTGGTTCATGCTGGAGCCTCTTTACCTTAAAAGCCCCCCTGTCCACCGGCAACTGTTGATAGGCCTGCGCCAACTCTAGTTTGCCGAAAATCTTAGCACCCGCCAAAGAGGCCAGCACATGACTTACGACCGGGACCAGGTAGGAGTGGTCATGAAGGGCCTTATTAATTGTGCATTTGTAGTCCGCACAGATGGCGGACTTCGCCATTTGGTTTGAGTGGGGTTACCATCAGCGTTTTCCATATGGGGTGTGATACTGGCCCTTGTGCCACTAAGTGGTCCAACTCCGCATTAATTTTAGGCCGTATGGCCAGCGGTGCGGAAGCGCATATGGATAGGGGCCTTTGCAGGGTCTAGCTGCAAGGAAACCGGGGGACCTTTATAACACCCCAAAGCCCCATTGAAAACAGCGGGGAAACTCCGCGCAAACTTCTGCAAAATCCCTAGTAACACATTTATTAACAACACCCCCAGATCGTGATGCCCAGTGGCGCAAACCAGTTCCACCCCAGCAGACTGACCAGATTTCCCTCCACCACAATCAAGTCCAACAGTCCCTCAAAACCCTGGTACAGTACCCTGAAAATCCCCACTCCCTGGATAGGAACTGGGTTCCTTTGGAAGTCCACCAAACACAAAGGGGAGGGGCGTAAGCGGGGTCCCCCATTAGGGCAAAGTCTGTGTAGCCTGTCCACTGAAATGATGGACACTGCCAACCCCGAATCCACTTCCATAGGGCAAGGGTACCCCTCGATCCGGACCGTTACTTGGATCTTTGGGTAGCAGATAGGTTGGGGAGGTGTAATACCTGGAGGGATGGCCGGTCAGTGAGGAGGTAGAGTTCTGAAGTTTCTGCTGCTGTCTCGTAGGTGGCAAAGGCCTGGCGTCGGGGCTGGGCAGTAGGCTGCTGGTGCTTGATTCCCTTGGACCGGCAGATGCGGGCAAGGTGACCCTGCTTTCCGCATGTGTGACACGTAGCGTCGCGGAACTGACAGGACTTACGCTCATGAGCCTCTCCACAGCTGGCGCATGTGGAACGGCCGGCGGTCTTTCCGGAGGATCCTGATGGTGCGGGTCCCGGAGGCTTATGGTGGGAGGGTGGTTGGATGAGACGGATGTCCTCCTCGTCGGAGTTCTGGGGTGCCAAGTTGGGGAGCACAAGGTGAGACGCAGACAAGGGACGGTCGCGGTGGGAGGCCTCGTGTGCAATGGCGAGTTGGAGGGCCTCATCGATCTTGATGTCGGCAGTTCTGATCATCTTCCTCCACAGCTTTATGTCGCTGAGGCCCCAGGCGAATTGCGTTAGGAGGTTCTCCTCCACCTTGGTGAAGGCACAGTCCATAGCCAGCTGGTGCAAGGCTTCCATGAAAGCAGCGGCCAACCAACTCAGTTTCTGGACGTGGCCCTAGAACTCTATCCACCTGGTGAGTGTTGTTGGCTGTGGCGTGAGGTACCTCATCAGGGCGTCGATGATCTCCTCGTAAGAACACTCGAGGATCGCCCGGGGTGCGAGTAAGCTCTTCGCAAGGCGGACTGTGTTCACGCCACAGGAGCTGAGGAGAAGGGCCCGTCGTTTGCCTGGATCAGTTACCTCATTGTTGGCAAGGTGGCAGGTCAGTTGGTCCACGAGTCCCAGAGTTCGAGATGGGCTGGATTGAAGATCTCCAGATTTCCTCGATCAGAGGCCATGGCTTTGGTGTGGAGCGAGGAGTGGTGTCCTTGACACGGTGCACGGTGCGGTGCTGGTTGGGAGCGATGCGGGGCGCGCTTGCGTCGGCTGGATCGAAGCTCGGTGCTGTGCTGGGATGTGAGCCAGGCCTGGCTCAGCGGAATCCCATCCTCATCGCCTCTGAAAAGTACTGGGTTCGCCGCATGGAGGACTCTGACAACGACATGCGCTTGCACTCGTTTATTGTACTTAACACAGAACTGCAAACCAGCCATGCAAGGCCAACTATATACACACCCACCCAGCATACCCACAGTCCCATTGGAGGCTTTGAATTTCCCGCCAAAATTTCTCTTGGTTTATGCTGGGGGAACTAGGATCCTAGGTTCCTATTGTCTAGAGGAACTAAGCTCCTGACTGTGGCCGCGGACCCCTGGTGGCGGTCCGCATACATAACACACAGGCTGCATCTTCACAGCTGCCTTGGCACTGGCAACAGCCCAGTTTAGAGGCTGGGTTGTCAGCCTCCAGGTGACACCTGGATACCTCCTGGTATTGCAACTGATCTCCTGCCGACCAAGATCAGTTGCCCAGGAGAAAATGGTTGCTTTGGAGGGTGGACTCTATGGCATTATACCCTGATGAGGTCCCTCCCCTCCTCAAACCCTGCCCTCCCCCCCAGGTCCCTCCCCCCAAGTCTCCAGGTATTTCCCAACCCAGAGCTGTCAACCCTATTTAAAGGAGATTCTGCCCAGTCAGAAAATGTTTTTGTCTGGTCAGCATCACTTTGCTACAGTCAGAACAGTGTAATTGCAGAGGCAGCCCTGCCTTGGGGGAGGCAAATCTGGAGCATTATTGGGTAGCAGGTGAACAGACAGAATGGGGCATGCAGATGCAAGCCTCTCTGAATGGGGCCTTCCTGTACACAGGTCCCTTGCATAGCATTAGCTCCCATTCATGTTTTCAGATTTTTTTTTGAGGAGTGGTGGTGGTGGTCTTGCTCCACCTAGGGTTAGCAACTCCAGGCTGGGAAATTCCTGAGGATTTCAGGCTGAGTCTGGAGAGGATGGTGTTTGGGGAGGGAAGTCCTCAGGAGCATATAATGCCATAGAATCTACCTTCCAAAGCCACCATTTTCTCCAGGAGTACTGATTTCTGTTCTCTTCAGATAACAGATTCCCAGAGAACTCCAGACCCTAGCTGGAGGTTGACAACTGCAGGCCTCTACCTGCAAAGGGTGCTGCTTGGACTTTCTGCTTAATGCAACACAAATCTTTTGTCTCCCTTCATCCCTATAATCCTTTCCCCAAAATAAAAAGAGCTATAAGTGACCAAAAGTTCCAAGGCGAGAGGCCTGGGTCTTGATCTACCATTTTTCCTTCATCAATTACATTTTTTTTCTTTTAACAACTCTAGGCAGGACCAATTTAGATTGTCAAAGGCTTCCTTTTGCGCCCTCTGCTGGCCCAGCCTTATTCATTACAAGACACAGTTTTGTAATGTTTGGAGGTCAGAAAACAACCCATTCCTTTTGGAATTACCTCTGCACAAGCCTCTCTGGCCTCTCTACAGCAGGATTCAACTTTCCCAGACTTAAACAACATCGGCAAGCCCCTTAATACAGTTCATCCAATGTTATGAATCAGCATCTCAGAGGATCGTTTATATGAGCCCATATTTGCTGCTGCACTCCCCATTTCCCCAAACTGTGAAAAATTCCCAGGAAAGTACTGTATTTAATTCAGCTGATAAGCACTGGGGGTTTCTGTAATATTTGTGTTATTCACAAATACACAGTGCATGAGTAAAAGTGAAGGAAGCGGAAAATCCCCACAAAAAGCAACTTGGACAGTGTGCATATGTGGCGGTGGAGAATGCCATCTAGTTGCAGCAGGTTTATGGAGACCCCGTAGGGTTTTCAGGGCAAGAGATGTTCAGAGATTATTTGCCAATACCTGCCTTTGTGTAGCAGCCCTGGACTTCCTTGGTGGTTTCCCATCCAGCACTAACCAGGGCCCACCCCGCTTAGCTTCTGAGATCCAATGAGATCGGGCTAGCCTGGGCCATCCAGGTGAAGGTAGGGTGCATAGTCTGTGTGTCTATGTGAGGTTTTCTTGCGGGGATGGGGGGGGGTGTCTTGGGAAATCTCCCCTCCAGGTACTGACCAGATCCAGACTCGCTTAGTTTCAGCAAGGGGGTCTATCGTGGATCCTGTGCCCTCCCTAGGGCTGGGACCAGAACTACCGTCTCGTCCTTTTCTCTGGAGATGTCAGAGATTGAACCTGGGACCTTCTGCATGCCAAGCAGATGCTTTATCACTGAGCCACAGGATCCTCTGAACAGTCCCAAGATGTCAGATGTAATGGTTAGCAAGCCAGACTAGGACTGGAGAGACCCGGGTTCAAATCCCCAGCCTGGCATGATGCTCACTAGATGACTTTGAGCTAGCCACTGTCTTTCCTCCTATTAACTTATCTCACAGTCTTGATATGAGGATAAGTTTGGAACAAGCTTATTTGAACAACCGTTGAACTGTCAACTGGCATGCCTTGCAGCCTCCCACAGAAACACTTCTGACTAGACAATCTAACCAGAAACACCCCATCAGACCCCTAGAGAAATCTGTCAGAAGTCCTGTTCTGTTTCTGTCTTTTTGACCCACTGCCTGTTTATATGGAACAATGGGTTGTGCATTTCCCAAACAAAGCTGGGCCCCTTTTGTACTCAGACAGTTAAAGGGAAGAAATGTCAAATAGGCTACCAAGAGCTACTGTGGACCCTCCTGGTGGGGATTTTCTATGCTCCCTCTGCAGACAGAGCCATATAACCTCCATGGTCCATGGACTCTGAACAGGACCCTGGGAATCCCCCAGCCAATATTGTAATGCCCTTGAATAGAGCAATGGCATGCTCGCATTCAAAATACTGTGTACAGTTCTAGTCGTCGTAATCTCAAAAAGGATACTGCAGATCTAGAAAAAAGAGCAGAAGTGGGCAACCAAGATGATCAAGGGCTTGGGACACCTTTCCTATGAAGAGAGTCTAAAGGGTATGGGGCTTTTCAGTTTAGAACAAAAGAAAACAAAGGAGGACAAGATAGAGCAGAGGTCAACAACCTCTTATTTAATGAGGCCTAGTTCTGAGTGATGAAAAATAGCATGTTGCGAAGTTTTATTCTGTCCAGTTTGGTGAGAGCCAGTTTGGTGTAGTGTTTAAGTGAGTGGACTCTGATCTGGGCGAACCGGGTTTGATTCCCCGCTCCTCCACTTGCAGCTGCTGGATGACCTTGGGCAAGCCATCGTTCTGTCAGAGCTGTATTTGAAAGAGCAGTTTTTGTCAGAGTTCTCTCCACCCCACCTACCTCACAGGGTGTCTGTTGTGGGGAGGGGAAGGGAAAGGAGTTTGTAAGCCGCTCTGAGACTCCAACTGAAGGGCGAGGTATAAATCCAGTCTCCTCCTCCTCCTCCTCCTCTTCTTCTTTTTCCTAGTAACAGAACATGTACTACAGAGACCACCAGAAATGAAGCCATGGGCTAAGCAGCACAGAGGAAAAGCCTATGAAATAAAAGCTGTTTTAAAAGCCTCCATTGGATCTTTTCACAATCCTTTCCTGGGTCTTCTAGGCTACGCTGCAGCAGCCAGTGAGCTACCAGTCGCTCACAAGCTTCCTGTTGGAGATCCCTGTGAGAGTGATTTATAAAATTAGGCATTGGATGGAGAAACTGGATAGGGAGGAAAGGAAAAAGGAAGTGCTACTTCACTCAACGAGTGATTAATTTGTGGGATTTGTTGCTAGTGGATGTGGTGATGATGGCCATGAACTTTTTTTCCCTGCCAAGCTGTAGCTGACTTTCAATGAAGAAGAAGAGGAGATTGGATTTACACCCCGCCCTTCACTACCCAAAGGTGTCTCAGAGTGGCTTACAAACTCCTTTCCCTTCCCCTCCCCACAACAGACACCCTGTGAGGTGGGTGGGGCTGAGAGAGCTCTTGACAGAAACTGCTCTTTTTTTCAAGAACAGCTGTGCCAGAGTTATGGCTTGCCCAAGGTCATCCAGCCAGGTGCAAGTGGAGGAGTGGGGAATCAAACCTGGTTCTCCCAGATTAGAGTCCCTGCACTTAACCACCACACCAAACCGGCTCTCTAATCCCCCCATCGGGTTTTCAAGAGACAAACAGAGGTGGTTTGCCACTGCCTGCCTCTGTGTAGCAACCCTGGACTTCTTAGTTGGTCTCCCATCTAAGTCCTAACCAGGGCCAACCCTGCTTAGTTTCTGAGAACTGATGAGAAAAGCCTAGTCTGGGCTATCCAAGTCAGAGCAGCTACTAATGTAGATGGCTTTGAAACGGGATTAGACATATTTGGGAGGACAGATCCAAGCTGACTTAAGGGAACCTCCACATCCAGAGGCAGTGAGTGTCTGGATCCTGGTGCTAGGAGGAGACAGCATCAAAGAAAGGTCTTGGCCTCTATGGCCTCTTTGTTAGCCTTCCAGGGCAACAGGCGGGCTATTGTGTAAAATAGGATGCTGGACAACCCAGGGTATGTCTTAATGTACTTATTGTCTAAGATTTTTGTTGCCCACCTGAACTTTGCCTTTGCAGATTCTCAAAGTGCAGAATCAGTCAGTGACGGAATCTAGTGGGTGGGTGGATGGGTGGGGTGGTGGTGTTTTCTTTGACTCAGATATTTTAGCGTTGGGCTACATTACTGTATGCTTGATCTTGCTGTGCCTGCTGGAGTCAACTCCTTCCCCAGGCCAATGGTTTGTATTGTGCTCCTCAATAAACTCTGTTTCTCATTTCACCCAGTCCAGATTCTCCGAGTTTCTTACAAGCTTGCAGAGAAGCGTCACCACTTTGTGAGAGGATCCCTTTAGCTGTGTGTGTGTGTGTATCCCCGTGTGTGCGTCACTGCCCAGATTGCAGTGCTTCGTGAGCTAGGTGTAAAGACTAAGCCCGCGGATCCTTTAGCACAGGAGTGGGAGGCAGTGGAAGGAAAGTTTCTTCCTTACACTCAAGCTGCTTTCAGCGCAGATTTGGGCCAGATTGTCATACTGACATCCGTCTAGTGTATTTCCAGGTGGGTAGCCTTTGGTCTGTAGCAGAAGAGCAAGATTTGAGTCCAGTAACACCTTAAAGCACCTTAAAGATTTCCAAGGTATAAGCTTTCAAGAGTCAAAGTTTCCTTAGTAGGATTGCCATATCCCTCCTGGCCACCTGCGGGGGATGAGGGGGGGGTAAGGTGGCCAGATCCATGTTGGGAAACCCCTGGGGATTTGGGACTGGGGACGACAGGGACATCTGTGGGGGCACAGTGCCATAGAGCCCACCATCCAAAGTATCCATTTTCTCCAGGGGAACTGAGCTCTGTAGTCTAGAGAGGAGCTGTAATTCCTGGAGATCTCCAGGTCCCACCTAGAGGCTGGCATCCCTACTCAAGAGTGTTTCCTCTGAGTAGCAAGAGCTCTCCAAGGTCCCAGGCAGAGAAAGGCCTTTATCAGCTCCTGCCACTGGACAAGCCTTTAGCTCAAGAAAGCCAGATAATGAACCTGAGACTTCCCTCATGCAAAGCATGTGCTCTTCCACTGAGCTATGGCCCTGTGGGGGAGATGTATTAGGCTTGTCTCAGGCAACCAGCTACAGGGACTTTTGTTTCCCAAGGGTGATAGGAGGCGGTGGCAGCCACAAAGTGGCCACCCAATGGCTGTAGCACATATCCATATGGAATTGCAGATATGCTATAGTCCCCACCCCCCGCACACATTAAGAAGAGGTCATTTGCATTATGGAACTTGTCTTGCCTTTATTTTGTCTCTTCTGTGGTTGAGGTTCTGTCTTCTTGTTACCTCAATAGTTTTTTTAATGCACTTTCTCAGCTCCTTGAAATTTCAGTTCCAGTGCATTCATCTTATAATATTGCTGAGAGTTTGGCAGTCATATTATTGTGAATGTGACTCTTGGACTTAAAAAAACCCAAACTGCACAGATGCGGACTTCGCCATTTGGTTTGAGTGGGGTTACAATCGGCGTTTCCCATATGGGGTGCGATACTGGCTCTAAGACCCCTTGCGCCACTAAGCGGTCCAACTCCGCATTAATTTTAGGCCGTATGGCCAGCGGAGCGGTGCGGAAGCGCATACGGATAGGGGCCACTGTGGGGTCTAGCTGCAAGGAAACCGGGGGCCCTTTATAACACCCTAAAGCCCATCAAAAATGGCAGGGAACTCCCCACAAACCTCGGCAAAATCCCTATTAACACATTTATTCACTCCCCCAATTGTGATGCCCAGCGGCGCAAACCAGGCCCACCCCAGCAGACTGACCAGATTTCCCTCCACCACAATCAAGTCTAACAGTCCCTCAAAACCCTGGTACTGTACCCTGAAAGTCCCCACTCCCCAGATGGGAACTGGGTTCCTTTGGAAGTCCACCAAGTTCAAAGGGGAGTGGCATAAGCGGGGTCCCCCATTAGGGCAAAGTCTGTGTAGTGTGTCCACCGAAATGATGGATGCCGCCAACCCCGAGTCCACTTCCATAGGGCAGGGGGACCCCTCGATCCGGACCGTTACTTGGATCTTCTGGGTAGCAGATAGGTTGGGGAGGCGTAATACCTGAAGGGATGGCTGGTCGGTGAGGAGGTAGAATTCTGAAGTTTCCACTGCTGTCTTGTAGGTGGCAGCAGCCTGGCGTCAGGGCTGGGCGGTAGGCTGCTGGTGCCAGCTTCCCTTGGACCAGCAGATGCGGGCGAGGTGACCCTGTCTTCTGCCTGTGTGACACATAGCGTTACGGAACCAGCAGGACTTATGCTCATGCGCCTCTCCGCAGCTGGCGCACGTGGAATGGCCGGCGGTCTTTCCGGAGGATCCTGATGCTGTAGGTCCTGGTGGCTTTCAGCGGGAAGACAGGTGGACGAGATGGACATCCTCCTCATCGGAGTTCTCAGGCGCTGAGTTGGGGAGCCTGAGATGAGATGCAGACGAGGGACGGTCGCGGTGGGAGGCCTTGTGTATGATGGCAAGTTGGAGGGCCTCATCGATCTTGATGTCAGCAGTACCGATCATCTTCCTCCGCAGCTTTATGTCGCTGAGGCCCCAGGTGAATTGCGTTAGGAGGTTCTCCTCCACCTTGGTGAAGGCACAGTCCATAGCCAGCTGGTGCAAGGCTGCCATGAAAGCAGCGGCCGACTCATCCAGTTTCTGGATGTGGCCCTGGAACTCTATCTGCCTGGTGAGCATTGCTGGCCGGGGCATAAGGTACCTCGTCAGGACATCGATGATGTCCTCGTAAGAACACTCAAGGATCGCCCGGGGTGCGAGGAGGCTCTTCGCAAGACGGACTGTGTTCACGCCACAGGAGCTGAGGAGCGGGGCCCGTCGTTTGTCTGGATCAGTTACATCATTGTAGGCAAGGTGACAGGTCAGTTGGTCCATCCACGAGTCTCAGAGTTTGGGATGGGCTGGATCAAAGGTCTCCAGGTTCCCTCGAGCAGAGGCCATGGCTTAGCGTGGAGCGGTGTCCTTGACGCGGTGCGCGGTGTGGTGCTGCTTGGGAGCAATGCGGGGCACGGTTGCGTCGGCTGGAACAAAGCTCGGTGCTGCACTGGGATGTAAGCCATGCCTGGCTTAGCGGAATCCCATCCTCGTCGCCACTGAAAAGTACTGGGTTCACTGCATGGAGGGCTCGGACAATGACATGCGTTTGCACACGTTTATTGTACTTAACACTGGAACTGCAAAACAGCTCTGCAAGGCCAACTATATACACACCCACCCAGCACCCCCCTGGTGGTGTCCATGTACATAACAGGAGGTGCTCAGACCATTGTCCTATAAGATACATATGTACCGGCGATGAACTGCAGTGTTGTCATATCTGAAAATGAGAATGTGGAAGTCTGAGAGTGAGCTAGCCAAAACTGGGGATGCATTCGGGAAGGGGTTCAGTAGCATAAGTCTGAGGAATCTGCTTCAGGAGTGCTTGTTTGATTCCACCTATGTGCTGCTTATAAATTTATAAATCAGCAGCTGTTACAAAGATGCTGTAGGCCTCCAGGGCTCTTTCATCCAAAGGAAATTAACCTAGCTGTTCTGCTCCAGGAGCATAGAAGGAGTGAGATTATGTATCCTTGGAGATATCCTTGGTGTTTGTTTCCGGTTTGTGACCCGCCGTCTTTGGAGGGCTCCCGGGATGCTCCCGAGGAACCCCCTAACCTCCCGGACCTAGCTGGAGATCTGGAGCAATCCGGTCTCCCACAAGCTCTCCCAGAGAGAGTCTTGTGCAGGGGCTTTATTTGGGGGCTCTCAGATACGGCAGTACCTGAGTAGACCCCACATCGCCCCGAAGCAAGGTCCAGGAAGGGAGCACTCATGGCCAGCCATTGGAGCACGGAGGCGAGATCGAACGATTCAGGAGCTATACTCCGATTAGAGAATCTCAAGCTTTACTCTCATCTTTAATACACCGTGAGTAACTGGATTTGGATCTTGAACCTAGACATTGCTGCTCGTACGAGGGAGAAGTGACCCATTTAAATTTTAAAGTCCTGGGGAAAATGACCCTCACCATTCCGCAGCTTGGAAGTGCAGCCCAGGCTCGTTAAATTGCTTTAAAGTTTAAAAGGGACTTGGGAAGATCAAGAAGTCTGTTGTTGTTTTTTCTATATTAATCCGAGACTGTGGGCTTTTTAGAAAGATTGGTATCTCTTTTCTTTCCTATAGAGAGTGTTTCTTTTTATTTTTTTCTTTATTTTTCTTTCCCATTTCTTTCCCATTTAAGAGACTTCCCTTTCTTTTATGATCTCTTTAAGAGGTTTCTGAACTGTGTGTGGCTGGACTTTGGAGAGGATCTCTTGCTGATTTTTGTAAAGGTGGACTGTGTCTCTTTGTGTTCTTTTTTCTTTTGAGTGGGAAAATCCTTCTTAGAATATTTGTTTGGGAGACTGGAAGATTGGATTGAACATTATTATAAAAGGACTGGTTTAAAAAGAGGAAGTTAGCCTGCTGGAATATTTTCATTTGTTTTCTGAACCTACAAGTTTATATCCTGATGGAATTATAAATTATTTCCTTGAAATTACAAGATATACTATTGTGGATTTATAAAGTACTAAGTATCCTCTTGGATTTATGACTAGTTTTTTCATTCTCTTTGGATGCATACAAGATGGTTACTGGGAGGACTTCCGGTTTTTGGCGAGTCAATGGCGGCTGCCTCCCCTGGGTGCTCCCAGGGATGCGAGCCATGAGCTGGCGGTTGGGAGGGGGTGCGACTGTGCGCACACACCTCGGAGCCCTTGCGAAGGGCTCCTAGCCATGGGGCGCTAAAGGGTTGCCTCTCCCCCGGCATGCAGCTGGTGAATTGAGGCTCCCTTCTGCCCCGACGGTCCTGCCGCTTTGCTTCCGCATGGAACAGGAGCCGCTGACCGGGGCAAGCATGTGGAGATCTGGCAAAATTAACCTTACCTGAAATGAATTGGCAAGAATGACGTTGAACTGTGAGTTTGTTGAAGCATTGAATCCAAAAAAACAACAGAAAGTCCCCTCCTTAATAAGCAAGGGGGGGAGTGAACTCCTCCCCGCACCAAAACAAACAGAGTTTGAAGTATTGTAAGGGGGGGAAATGGAGCTTTAAGCATAAATGGACTATAATGAAGAGCTGTCAAGGGATTTCTGGGCGATACTGCAGACTTTAGAAACCTTTGGCAATTTTACAAAAGAATAAATATCCTTAAAGATGGTACTGAAGAAAGCAGAATGAAATCTAAGCCTTCTTCAGGAATTCAGCTGACCAGGCCATGTGACCTGACTCTATTATAGACTCTTCTAATAGAAAATGGGTGCCCCCTGCTGGCTAACAACAATATTCAATTAGGACTATGTTGCATAGCAGTTCTAACTGAAAGACATCTGCAAAAGAATAGAGACAACAACCAAGAATCAGCTTCTATAACTCCAAATGGACAAAGGGGAGAATCTAAAATGGACTGTAAAAGGGTTGCAGATTAAAAGTGATACTTAAAGTGAAGGGATGTGATCTATGGACATATCCTGAAAATATAAAAATGATAATCTGCCTGGTGAAAGAGTGGTTAGATTATCCAGAAGACATATGGATTAAAACGATAAAAGGGAAGAATGAACTCTATCCTAAAGACTGGCCAATGTCTGCTGCAACAATTTGGATCAACAAGGGAAGAAGATAGTGAGGAAGAAGACTGTAAAAGAGGAAGAGAAGATGAGACAACAAGTACACTTACTGATGAGGACTGGACGCTAAGATGGGGGGTGGTCCTTCCCAAAAATAAATTTGATTGTCACTTGGGGAACAAAAAGTAAAAAATAATGAGATGCTAATGTTTTCTGAAGCCTGCCTTAGCGGTTTTTCCCCCCTCTATGATCTTGTATAGCTCTTCATATAGTCAGATTTGTTGGAATTGATAATATAAGTGATAAAAGATAAGCGCCAAAAAAAGAAAGAAAGAAAAATGTAATGGTTAAAAAAAATGCTGTTGTATTTCAAGTAATGTATGATCTCCATCTCTTGGGTTTTTAGTGGTTTTCTTTACTTTCTCCTGTAGTTTGTAGACTCCCCTCCCTTGTTGTTTCTTTGTAGTTTATAGAAAATGCAATAAAAATCACCTACAGGAGGCTAAAAAAAAAGATGGTTACTGGGAGGATTTCTTTTTCTTCATGGTTGTTTTTTTTTTTTTGAAGACTTTCCTGCCTGTTGTGGATTTATAAATCACAAATTACCCCTGGATTTATAAACTGGCTTTTTGTGGGTTTATATAATATTTTACTGGGACATCTTTCTCATCTTTTGGAATTTTCGTTTTATGGCCTAGACACAGACTATTTTATAAGACTACGAGATTGGTAAGACTGGAGAACTGGAAAAAGGCAGAGAAAACAATTGTAACAGTGAATGGTATATAAAAACATTAACTTTAATGTGTGACTTAAGAAGTGAATGACCTAAATGTGTGGTATATGCAGGGGTCATTGGGGGGGGGACGCGGGGGGACGCCATCCCCCCGGGTGAGGTGCGGGAGGACGGGGCCTGGAGCTCCCTGCTGGTGCCCGCTGGAGGTCGCCGCTGGCTGTGGGGAGGACACACTTCCGGTGATGTCAGGGGGTGTGGCATATGCTAATGAGTTATGCTAATGAGTCCCCCTAGCTCTTTTTCTATGAAATGACCCCTGGGTATATGAGAAAACAGAAGGTGTCTGGTTCAGTCAAACTGTTGTGATTTAATACTCAGACTGTTTTTGTGGTCATAATAACAACTGTTAAGATAGAAGAAAACTGTATTATTGTTTATACTAGAAGAACAGAAAAATATTGTGGTGGTTAAATCTGTTTGGGAACATTGGGAACATCTTGTAATAATTGTTACTGAAACATAATATTCAAAGAGCCCATTGGGGAGGGCGGGGTATAAATGTGAAAAATAAATAAAATAAAATACAGAGAGGGAGGGAGCACTTTGAGGTGCGGTGTGATTTAACTGAAACATGTCTTCTGGCCCACGTAGGCCCTCCCCAAATATATCCAAATCAGTTGTCACAAACCTAGCCAAAATGTCAGGCCAGGAGATCCAGAATATGATCAAAGAGGTAGTAGCGAAAGCAATAGAATCTGCCATTCCCCAAGCTATCAATACTGCTGTCAATAATGCAATTCCCCAAGCTGTCAGCACTGCTGTCAATAACGCAATACCATTGGCTGTGGAGCCATTACAAGCCAAATTTGAAGCTCTGACTTCTCAAACTTAGAAATTTAAACAGCAAATTTTGGACAATGCACAACAAATTGTCACACTGAAACAGACTACTACCCAGCTACAGGATAAATCTGAAGAGGTAGATCAAACATTGCAGGAAATGAAGATTAAACAAGACCTCTTGGAGGATTCGGTCTTGAAGCTAGAGTTAGAGAAAGCTGCATATGTGCTGAGATTCCAAAATATACCAGAAAATAAAGGGGAAGACGTCAAAGAAGAAATGGCAAAAATTTTAGCAGATTATTTAGAAGAAGATACCACTCGAGCTATTACAGAAGAAATAGAAGATGCGTATAGAATAAACTCCTCACATGCAAGGAGAAATAAATTGCCCAGAGAGATATATGTAAGATTCTACAAGAAAACCATGAGAGAGGCCATTTTAAGAAATGCAAACAAGACCTTAATGATGCAAGAGACAGAAGATTTAAAAAGAAATTCCATGGAGAGTAAGAGAAAAAAGATGAGATTATACACAATTTACAAGTCTATTAAGAGAAAATGAAATAAACTACAGATGGCTACTCCCTGAAGGGCTTTTTTTTTACTTACGAAGGAAAAAGATGTAAAATTAATTCAACATTCAAAATAGAAGATTTTTTAAAAAAAACATGGAGAAGAATTGGGATTCCAAGAAGAAGAGGAAGAAGAACAGAATGAGGAAGAAGAAAAAAATGTAGCTGAAGAGGATCTTCAGGCCCAAGGAGCAACAGGCCCCAAAAGCCATTAAGAAAAGACCCAAGGTGATACCATGCCACATGCTAAAAAGGTCCCAAAACAAGAAAAAAAATGGAATCAAAAAAGACACCAAAGATGGATAGTAAGAAAATGAAAATAATTTCCATTAATGTTAATGGCTTGAATGCTCCACAAAAAAAGAGACAATTTTTTTCAACAAATTAAAAAGATGCAGGCAGATGCGGTCTGTTTGCAAGAAACCCACATTAAAGATGCAGATAAAAAAATTCTGGAAGTTAAAAAAATTGGGAAAGCTTTTGTCTCAGCAGACAAACAAAAAAAGAAGAAAGGAGTTGCGACGTATGTAAAAGAACATCTACACCCACAACTGGTCTATGATTCAGAGGATTGAAGAGTATTGATAGTAAAATTGCAAAGACAAGGTAAGAGTACATTGGTAGTTAATATTTATGGACCAAATCAAAAGCAAGAAATTTTTTATAAAAGCTTGCAAGAGATTTTATCAAAGCAAATATATGAAGAAATTTGTGTAATTGGCTATTATAATGCTGTATTTGACAGAGCCCTTGACAGAAAGAGCCGTACAGGAAAACAAAAAAGGGCAATGAGTTACCAAATTCCTTTTTAAAACTGGTGAAAGAATTTACCCTAGCGGATTCATGGAGAATTAGAAACATTAATAAACAAGATTATACTTTTTTTCAGTAAGACATAAATTTTGGTCAAGACTGGATATGGCATAGATTTCAACGAGTATGATTAGTGACATTATTGAGGTGGAGATTCTCCCTTCAACATTTGTAGACCACAACCCTTTGCTTTGGATTTTATAAGACATTCAGAAAAGAAATAGATGGTCTATGAATTTATGGATCTTAAAAAATTTAAAATTTGTCAGTAATAGTAAAAAAGAATTTCAGTTCTTTAAATTGAACATCCAACTGGATATTAACATGGATGTAGTTTGGGATGCCTTTAAGGCCTTTGCAAGAGGTTGGTGTATTAAGCAAGATGCGTGGATGAGAAGAAAAAGGAAACAAAGATTTACACAAATTGAACAAGAAGAGCAAAAGCTGAAAACAGGTCCGATAACAGAACAATTAAGGATCAAGTTCAAAAAATTACAGCATCAACTTGATTGTTTGTTAACACAAGAGATTGCAAAGAAAATAATGTATGCTAAACAAAATTATTTTGAAAATGCAAATAAGCCAACAAGATAGCTAGCATACAAGTTAAGGAAAGAAACAGAAAAAAATATATAAAGATATTGCAAAATGAAAGGGGAGAAGAAAAGAATGCTCACAAAGATCTAAAAAATATTATTGAAGGTTTTTATAAAAACCTGTACCAGGAGGGACATGTTAAGCAAGATCAGATTAGAGACTTCCTAAAGAAACAGAACAAAAAAGAATTTACAGTTGAGCAAAGGAAAATTTTGAATGATCCAATCTCTTTTGCAGAGGTAATGGAAGCAATTAAAAATCAGAAGAAAAAGAAGACTCCAGGACCAAATGGTTTACCTGTGGAATTTTATCAGACATTTGAAGACCTAATTGCATTACCTTTAAAGCTTACTATAGAAAATATATTTGAAAAAAATACTCTACCAGATGTGTGGAAACAAGCATTGATTACGTTAATACCCAAACGAGACACAGATGGGAAAGAAATTAGAAATTACAGAGCAATATCATTACTTAATGTGGATTATAAAATTTTTGCATCTGTACTGGCAGGTAGATTGAAAAAAGTTTTGCTACAGACAATTCATCAAGATCAATCAGGATTTCTGCCAAAAAGAGAAATGAGAAACAACGTGAGAACCATTTTGAATGTTTAGAGTACTTTGAAGCACATCCTGAGAAACAAATGGCATTGGTATTGCCTGACGCAGAAAAGGCCTTTGATAACCTTACTTGGATCTTCATGCTGGAACAATTGTTGGCTTGGGGATGTGGTGAATATTTCTACACAATGGTATGAGCAATATATATGAAACAAAGTGCTAAAATTATAGTAAATGATCTTTCACAAAACATTAAAATTGAAAAGGGAACTAGACAAGGATGTCCATTATCCCCTCTTCTCTTCATTTTTGCCCTGGAAACTTTATGTGATATGGTAAGAAGAAATAATACAGTAAAAGGACTCAAACTTAAAGGAGAAGAATATAAATTACAAGCATTCACAGATGATTTGGTTTTTATACTGGAAGAACCACAAGTATCTATTAACCAAGCTGCGGTGGCTCAAGTGGTTAAGACGCTGAACTGCAGGCTGTGGAAGGTTGGTAGTTGAGCAGTTCGAGACCCAGGGTGCCGCATGCCGGAGTGAGCTCCCGTCTCTAGTTCCAGCTCCTGCCAACCTAGCAGTTCGAAAGCAAGAAATTGCAAGTAGATAAATAGGTACCGCTTCAGTGGGAAGGGAACAGCATTCCGTGTGCCTTGGTGTTTAGTCATGCCGGCCACATGACCACCTTTACTATATTTAATAAAAGAATATGGTCAATATGCAGGATTACAAATTAACTTAAAGAAAACAAAAATATTGACCAAAAATTGCACCAGAGAACAAATTCAAATGCTCCAGGATTGTTCTGGCATAGAAGTGCAGAAGAAAATAAAATATTTAGGAATAGTCCTAACTAATAGGTGCAGCTCTTTGTTTAAGGAAAATTATACAAAATTTTTAATGACAATTTAAAAAGATTTAGAAAATTGGAAACATTTGCCACTCTCTTACATGGGGAGAATAGCTACAGTAAAGATGAATGTATTACCAAGACTTATGTTTTTATTCCAAACAATACCAATTATAACAAATCAACAGTATTTTAAAGAGATGGATAAAGCAGTGAGACAATTTATTTGGCAAGGGAAAAAGCCCAGAATTAAGACGAAAGTATTGCAAGACGCAAAAGAAAGAGGAGGCTTTGCGTTACCAGACTGGCAACTATACTATAAAGCTGCAGTTTTGATGTGGATGAAAGAATGGATTACATCAGAGAATTCAAGAATATTAAAATTAGAAGGACATGATTTAAAACTAAGTTGGCATGCCTTTGTTTGGTATGGGAAAAGTCGTAACCATAAATATTCTAAACAACACATGTTAAGAGCGGCTTTATTAAAGGCATGGGAAGAAGTTCAAAAGTTGTGCTATATGAAAAGACCAAAATGGGTCTCACTTTTAGAGGCCTTTATAAATCTTATGATATTCACAAAATAATTATTTGGGACAAATGAAGATTTGTTAGACATCCAAAATAAAATATTGAACCAAGACAACCTCAAGAAAAAGGGCATCTATCTGGATTGGTGGGAAACAGCACAGTTAGACTCAAGATATGTAAAAAATCAAACAATTGGATTTTATGATGCACCTATAGACTTGGACAAAATTTTGTTATGTTCAGAAGGGAAATTTATAAAGTTATTTTATACCTTGTTGTTAGACATTAAAATGCAAGACGAAGTTATAAAAGAGTCTATGATTAAATGGGCACAAAATATAGACCATAATATACAACTAGAACAATGGTCCAAGATATGGAAGGTAAATGTGAAATTTACAAAAGCTGTTTCATATAAAGACAACTTATATAAAATGTTTTATAGATGGTATATCACCCCTGAAAACTTAGCTAAATGGTATCCTAATATGTCGAATATATGTTGGAAATGTAAATTAAAGGCAGGTACCTTTTATTATATGTGGTGTAAGATTGCTAAGACATTTTGGATATGGATACATGAGACATTACAAATGGTAATATTAATATACCATTTATTCCAGAATTGTTTTTATTAAATATGGTGCCACAAAATTAAATGAAACAAGATGTTTATATGATTATATATGTAGTAACAGCTGCTAGAATATTATATGCAAAATATTGGAAGAAGGAAGAAGTACAAACAAAAGAAGAAATAATATACAAATTATTGTATGCAGCAGAGATGGACAAATTGACTTTACCAGGGGTCATTTCCTGCAGGAGCGCACAGGAGCGGAGCTCTGGCAGTAAAGAGCCCAGGGGGCGGGCACATGCAACAAGCCCCGGGCCACGAGGAGCAAGAAGCAGCCAGGTAAGTTGCAGAGGGCCCCCCCGGCCCCCAGGTCCAAAACAGTCCAGTGGCACCTTTAAGACCAAGTTTTACTCAGGTACAAGCTCTCCCTCCTCTGTGAGGACAGATCTGTATGCCCCCCCCCCCATAGCTAGCAATCCAAAACAGTCCAGTGGAGCCTGAGCAGTGGGTGTTGTCTTCTGACACACTTCCGGTGATGTCAGGGGGTGTGGCATATGTAAATAAGTTATGCTAATAAGTTATGCTAATGAGCTCCTGCACCTCTTTTTCTACGAAATGACCCCTGGACTTTACAGTTACAAGATTAAAAAAGAAGGAACTTTTGAAAATAACTGGTCAAGACTGTACTAATGGATTGAGAATTATCTTGGAAAACTACCAACCTAACCATAAAAATCTAAAGATAAGTTTTAATGTTAAACAATAACATGAGATAGATATACAAAGATTTGTCTTTATTTTTTAGAGGTAAATTTAAACAGATACAAGAGTGTGAGCTCCATTGTTGTTGTTTGTTTGCTTGTTGTGTGTTTTTCTCTTGTAGTGTCTTTTTCTTTACTCTCTGAAAACAATAAAAGTTTCTTATATAAAAAGGAGATATCGTTGTGATTGAGCCACAATGGAGAAACTAATGGGCATTTTGTATGAAGAATTCAGATCATTGTAACAGTGAATGGAAGGCTGTGAATCATGCACAAACAGTTTAAAGTGGGACTGAACATAAATGTAGCTGATGTGGAATCTGGTGTCACAGTCTGTGGACAGGGAGATACACAGTGAGGTGCTACTTTCATAGTATAATATATAGTAAAGGTAAAGGTTCCCTTGCTTGAAAGCCAGTCGAATCCAACTCTAGGGTTGCGGTGCTCATCTCCGTTTCAAAGCCGAAGAGCCAGCGCTGTCCAAAGACGTTTCCGTGGTCATGTGGCCGGCATGACTAAACCCCAAGGCGCACGGAACGCTGTTACCTTCCCACTGAAGCGGTACCTATTTATCTACTTGCAATTTCTTGCTTTCGAACTGCTAGGTTGGCAGGAGCTGGAACTAGAGATGGGAGCTCACTCCATCATGCGGCACCCGGGTCTCGAACTGCTAAACCTTCCACAGCCTGCAGTTCAGCTTCTTAACCACTTGAGCCACCACAGCTCCTAGTATAATATATACCAGTACAGTATATGCCAGAATAACAAGGTTCGAATCCAGTAGCACCTCAAAATCCAACAAGATTTCCAGGGTATAAGCTTTCGAGAGTCAAAGTTCTTTGGAGCTCCCTGACTAAGGGATAGGGATGCCAGCTCCTCTCCAGACTGTGCATTGCACTCTCCACTGAGGTCCCTGTTTCCCCCAGTCCCCGGTCCCAAATCCCCAGGAGTTTCCCAACCTGGATCTGGCAACCTTACCCCCCCTAATTGCACTGTGGCTCTATGGCTTTTGTTTGATGGCTGCTGTTTTAAACATTTTAAGCATGGCTGACATTTTAAATGGTTTATTTATTAAATATGCTTTTCTATCCCATCTTCAACAGAGTCCTTGAGGCACTGTCCAGATTAGGAACAGATTTTAAAAATAATGATCCCAGTATGATAAACTTAATTCAATAAAGCTGCCAAATGATAATAAAATCCAGCAGCAAAATAATAAATTTAAAGTAAGCAGCTGCTGCACATATTAAGGAATAAACAGTTCAAATCGAAGGTTAACAACATGACAAACAATGCAATCATGTGCAGAGTTACTCTGGTCAAAGCCCATTGATTTCAGTTGCCTTAGACAGGAGTAATTCTGCACACGTTTGCGCTGAAAATTTTTAAAACATCTACATTAAAAAACCCCTCTGAGGCAGGCACTGAAAGGGCATTAGGTTTGGTGCCAGTCTGAAGGTGATAGGAATGGTCCCCTGTTATGGGCCTAGGGCTACCAACCTCCAGGGAGTGGCTGGAGATCTGACATTACAGCTGATTTCCAGAGTACTAAAATCAGCTCACCTGGAGAAAATGGCTGTTCTGGAAGGTGGACTGTTTTGCATTTGTCCCCACTGAAGTCCCTTCCCTTCTGGAACCCCACACTCCCCAGGCTCGCCCCCCCCCCCCCCCAGGTATTTTTTTTCCTAACCCAGAACTGGCAGCCCTAGGGACTGAGAGCAATACTATCACTGGCTAATTGCTGAAGATCCAACAGCTGTTCAATTAACACCTAAAAGGTGTGTTCTAAGTTAAAAGTACGCAGACGGAGAGTGATTTCAGCAAAGCATACTTTATTCGATCAGGAACAAGATGACTTTGGCCGGCTCCCAGGCCGGCTTATATTACCCGAGAAACCGCCACCCAAAACACACCCCTACTTCCCTATAGGTTATTTACAGTGGCCGAGAGTCCCATAGGCTCTCGGCCGGGAACCTAGCCCCCTGATTGGAGCGGGCTAGGATCCGCATAGTCCATTGACTCTTGGAGCGAAGCTCTGCGTTTGTCTCTGGACTTGTCTGGACTTGTCTGGACTGGATACATTACACCGAGGCTGACAGAAAGGGTTGTCAACCTCCAGGTGACCAAGATCGGTCCCCTGGGAGAAAATGGCTGCTTTGGAGGGTGGACTCTATGGCATTGTACCCTGCTGAGGTCCCTCCCCTCCCCCAAAACCCACCCTCCCCAGGTTCCACCCCCAAAATCTCCAGGTATTTCTCAACTCAGAACTGGCAACCAGGCTGACAATCCCAATGAGCATGTCAAAATATATGGGACATAACTGAGGGGGAAAGTCCTTTATGGATTGTTCAGCTATGCAGATTTTGATGGTATGTCATTCTGTCAGCATACCGTGAACTGAGAAGGACAAGCCGCCACTAGATTACATGGGAGTGGCTCTGTCTTCTGTATGCTTTCTGTACCCAATGTACTTGTACGTCCCAGGCTGGAGAGGGAAGGAATGGTACCTGTGAATGTTTTTAAAATGCACACTGTCTCCTCCAAGGGCACCACCTTCCTCTCTGCTCCCAGGAACTGCGCATATTTGGCTGGAGGAGAGAACGTCCCAGTGGCCAAAGAGCTTCTGGTCTCTGGAAGTAGGAACATTCCTCCCCTCCCCCAACAGTATATACATGCTTACTTGCTAAAGCCGCAGACGGCAGACCCTCTCCCCCCCCCCTCCGGGAAGGAGGTCTCCCTATCTCCCTTGGGCTTGCTAATTAACTGTTTCAATTAAATCTTTCATAAATATTTAAAGGCTTCAGAGGATCCTGGGAAGAGGAGGGAGAGAAAATATCACTGGGGATTGTAACTGATGATAGCATCATCTCTCCTTCACAATAGGGTTCCCAGGTCCCCCCTCCAGCTGCCAGTGGGGGATGGGGGGGGTTAGGATTGCCAGATCCAGGTTGGGAAATTCCTGGAGATTTGGGGATGGACCCTGGGGAGGACAGGGATCATCTCAGTGGGGTACAATGCCACTGAGTCCACCCACCAAAGCATCCATTCCTTCTAGATGAACTGATCTATACAGTGTGGAGATGAGCCGTAACTCTGGGGGACCTTAGGGTTGCCAGCTCCAGGTTGGGAAATACCTGGAGATTTGGGGGTGGAGCCTGAGGGTGGGGTTTGGGGGAAGGGAAGGACTTCAATGGGGTATAATGCCACAGTCCACCTCCCAAAGCCATTTTCTCCAGGGGAATGATCTATGTCACCTGGAGATTAGTTGTAATCCCAGATCTCCAGACACCACCTGGAGGATGGCAGCCCTAGAGGGTCCCCAAGTCCCACCTGGAGGCTGGCTTTCCTCCTACTTCACAAGCCCAGTGGTTGTGCTTGGCTGGAAAAACTGCTGGCACTTCTCGCCAGGACTGGCTTAAAATATTTGTTTCCTCAAGCAAGGCACACGTATCTGGCGCAGGTGAGCCCAGGCTGCTGAGACAGGATATGTGAGAGTCCCAGCCAGCCTTTCCTCAAACAAGTGGGTTTCTTCCCACAGCAGTGCTTCTCAAACAAATATACATTGGTGTTTATACAATATACAAATATACAGTAGTTCAGCAGTTTGAGACCCGGGTGCTCCATGATGGAGTGAGCTCCCATCTCTAGTTCCAGCTCCTGCCAACCTAGCAGTTCGAAACCAAGAAATTGCAAGTAGATAAATAGGTACCACTTCGGTGGGAAGGTAACAGCATTTTGTGCACCTTGGTGTTTAGTCATGCCGGCCACATGACCACGGAAACGTCTTCGGACAGCGCTGGCTCTTCGGCTTTGAAACGGAGATGAGCACCGCAACCCTAGAGTCGGACTCGACTGGCTTTCAAGCAAGGGAACCTTTACCTTTTTTTACTCGGGGCCCAAACTCTTCATTTTCATTAAAATAGTTATATTCCACCATCCCTCTAGGGTTGCCCACCTCCAGGTGAGGCCTGGAGATCTCCCAGAGAATTAGAACTGATCTCCAGACTACAGGAGTCAATTCTCCTGGAGAAAATGGCTGCTTTGGTGCGTGAAATATATGACATTATACCCCATAGAGGTTGCTGCCCTCTCCAAACCCTGCCGTCTCCAGGCTCCATCCCCAAATCTCCAGGAATTTCCCAACCCAGAGTCAGCAACCCTAATTCCCAGAAATCACAGTGACTCAAAGCAACATAAAAAGTCCTGCCCAGCATTCCATAACCTTTGTATTGCCCTTGGAAGGGAAGTCAGTGTTGCAGGTAAAAAATGTAGGGTTGCCAGCTCTGGGTTAGGAAATACCTGGAAATTCTAGGGAGGGGGTGCCAGGGGAGGATGGGGTTTGGGGAGGGGAGGGACCTGTGCAGAGTAAGCCATAAAGACCACCCTCCAAAGCATCCATTTATCCAGGGGAACTGATCCTCATTGTCTGAAGATTGTAATTCCAGGAGATCTCCAGCCCTCACCTGGAGGCTGGCAACCCTAAATGGGCATTACATGTTGACTGCATTATGGCTTCTACATGCTGAACCAGTTGAAATGTCTGGACTGCCTTCAAAGGCAGCGCAGGTAGAGCCTGTAAAGATAGTTCAATCTGGATATTATCAAATTATGTTTATCAGTAGTCAAGTTAGCTTTATTCAGGAACAGCTGCAGTTGGAGAACATATCTAACATACTTAAAAAGGTACTCCTGCGTGCCTAAATATATATGGACAGCTGCAAATTCACTCTTCAGGGTGGGTCCAGAACAAGCGGTACATCCACCCCCTAATCAGCTGTACCCCTAATCCACAGCACTTCTGTTTTGTCTGGATTAAATTTCAGTTTGTTCATATAGAATCACAGAATCACACAGAGTTGGAAGGAGCCATACAGGTAATCTAGTCCAACCCCCTGCTCGATGCAGGATCAGCCTACGGTGTCCCTGACAAGTGTTGTCCAGCCACTGCTTAAAGACTGCCAGTGAGGGGGAGCTCACCACCTCCCTAGGCAGCTGATTCCACTGTTGCACAACTCTTACAGTAAAAAAGTTTTTCCTAATATCCAGCCAGCACCTTCCCACCTTTAATTTAAATCCATTATTGCAAGTCGAGTCCTATCCTCTGCTGCCAACAGGAACAGCTCCCTGCCCTCATCTAAGTGACAGCCCTTCAAATACCTAGCAGGGGTTTCAAACGTGCAGCCCTCCAGCCAAATCCAGCCCACATAGGGCTCAGAACCGCCCCCCCCAGCAACTTCCTTCTCCTGTTTCCTTTCCAAGGCTGCTGCTGCAGCTGCAACCCTAATTTGCCTTTTCCCCAGGTTCCTGCTTCCTTATTCCTGCCTCTTGCCTCCCTCCCCCCACCTCCCCACCTCTCTCTCACACAAACACAGACAGAGAGAGCTTCGTGGCTGCTTCCTGCGGGCGAAATACAAAAAAGACAAGTCTCTCTCTCTCTCTCTCTCTCTCTCTCTCTCTCTCTCTCTCTCTCTCTCACTCTCACTCTCACTCTCACTCTCACTCTCACTCTCACTCACCCACCCACCCAGCTTCTGCTTCCTTCTCCAGGGCTGCTCCTCCTCTTTTTGAGTCCCATGGCAGCTTTAAGACCAACATTTTATTTCAGGTATAAGCTTCTTGGTTGGGTGGGTGGATTATTCTGACAAGCACAATGTACATTGAGGAAATTGCTTTGGCTTATTTTGAATTTTTTTTAAAAAAATAATTGGATTTCTCTGTTCCTATTTTCTTTCAAAAAGAGCCTGATTAGGAATTAGAACACTTGGACTGGTCCTTATATCTTGGAGAGTGGAGTGATTTCAGATACCAAATGATAACAGCACACATTGGTAATGAGACAGGAAAACTAGCTCTCAGTTCAGTCCAGGAGGATGCATTGTCTTGAACTTCATTATCAATTGCCAGGGGTCATTTCCTTCAGGAGAGCACAGGAGCGGAGCTCCAGCAGTAAAGAGCCCAGGGGGCGGGCACATACAACAAGCCCCACCCCCTACTCCCAGCAGCCCTCAGTCAGAGCAAGAAGCAGCCAGGTAAGGTGCAGAGCCCTCACCCCACCCCCCGGTCCAAAATAGTTCAGTGGCACCTTTAAGACCAAGTTTTATTCAGGTACAAGCTCTCCCTCCTCTGTGAGGAAAGATCTGCACGTTTCCCCCCCCCCCCAATAGCTAGCAATCCAAAACAGTCCAGTGGAGCTTGAGCGGTGGGTGTTGCCTTCTGTCACACTTCCGGTGATGCCAGGGGGTGTGGCATATGCAAATAAGTTATGCTAATGTGTTATGCTAATGAGTTCCTGCATCTCTTTTTCTACAAAATGACCCCTGTCAATTGCAATTCAGCAGTCTCTATTTCTAATCTCCCTTTGAAATTCCTTTGTAAGAACACTGCTAGGTCAGCAACTGAATGTTGTGGTTTCTAATGTCAGACTTATATCCATTTATTCTTTGCATCCACAGGGATGGAATTGAGACCTAGGTTTCCTGTCTTATTACCAATGCTGGTATCTCCACTCCTACTACCCCTCTGCATATCACACCTAATCCAATCAAGCCTGCTATTGTCATTCACCTGCTATTTTTCATTCAACATCTGAAATCACCTTTATAAAGTTTATATCTCTGGTACCTTGTGCTACATTATATAGCATGCATGGCCTGGCCCAACAAAGTGACATTTATGTCAGATCTAACCCTCATAACAAATGAGTTCGACATCTCTGACCGAAAGAGAGCAATCATGTGTCCCCGTCCCCCCACCTCAACCTCCTCTTCTCTAGACTAAACATTCCCAAGTTCCTTGGCCTTTCCTCATAGGGGTTGGTCTCCAAGCCCCCGATCATCCTTGCCGCTCTCCTCTGTACCTGCTCCATTCTGTCCACATCCTTTTTGAAGTGAAGCCTCCAGAACTGCACACAATACTCCAGGTGCAGCCTGACCAATGCATATTTTTCACCATCTCCCTGGAATTAAATGGAAAGGAGAGCTGAGTGTCACCTGCATGCTGGTGAAACTCCATATATCTCAATGATCTCTTCCAGTTGGTTTTGTGGAGATGTTAAACAGCAGGGAAGACAAGATGGATCCTTGAGAAAGCACCAAGGCCAATGGCCAAGGTGAAGACCAGTAACACCTTTTGAGGCCTACCCTTGAGGAAGGACTGGATTTCCCTTCAGCACCACACCATCTTGAGGCTTACAAAAGGGTACTGAAAGCTGCTGAGAGGTCCAGGAAAATCAACAAGGATACTGTCCCACTGTTAGTACACTGGTGTTGATCATCCATCAGGGTGATGAAGGTGATTTCTGAGCTACATTTAGGACAAAAGAGACCTTGAAAAGGATCTAAATAATTAGCTTCATTCAGAAACTAGGAAAAAGGCCCATTGTGGAAATAAATACAATGGCCTCTAGAAAGAGGCTCTGGGCGGGTGCCCCGGCCTTGGACACTCAGTGTCACTTTGCTGTGGCGACCTCAGCAGGGTATAATGACACGGAGTCCACCATTTTCTCCAGTGGAACTGATCTCTGCCACCTAAAGAACAGTTGTAATTTTGAGTGATCTCCAGCCCTCACCTGGAGATTGGCAATGATGGTTCCCCAGAAGGGAATGGTTGGTTTGGAGGGTAGAGTATGGCTTTGTACCTGTCCAAGGTCCCACGCCTCCTGAAACCTCACCCTTTCCAGGCTCCATCCCTCACATCTCCAGGAATTTCCCACCTGGAGTTGGCAACCCTATCTACCTCCCAGCTAATCATCAACCTACCTTTATTTCCCCCTCACTCTTCATCTTTCCACCCCCCACGCACCTGCAGCCTCTCCCGTGCTCTGAAGCCCCGACTGCTAGGTCACATTGGCTGTCATATAGGGGCCACCTCAGCAGCATATAAGGATACAGAGCCCACCATTTTCTCCAGGGGAACTGATCTCTGCCATCTGGAAAGCAGTTGTAATTCTGAGTGATCTCCAGCCCTCACCTGGAGATTGGACACATTTTACCTCAGAACAGTAAAACTGTTTAGAATGTTAGAGGCAAAAGCCAATCAAGTCGCATATGCAAACGACCTCTGTGTTCCGAGGCAAGTTGGTATAGTTTTTTGGCAGCTAGGGTCATCTCGTTACATTGTTTGGATCTGCAAAGCCGTCTTCGTGCAGCGGTTAGAGTGCTAGACCAGGATCAGAGACACCCAGGTTCAAATCTCTACTGTCACGAAGCCGTCATGCGGCACCTGGGTCTCGAACTGCTGAACTACCGACCTTCCACAGCCTGCAGTTCAGCGTCTTAACCACTTGAGCAAGTAACCCTGTGTAAACCTTGATTATGGCTGCGAAGAAGAAGAAGAAGAAGAAGAAGAGGAGATTGGATTTATACCCCGCCCTTCACTACCCAAAGGTGTCTCAGAGCGGCTTACAAACTCCTTTCCCTTCCCCTCCCCACAACAGACACCTTGTGAGGTGGGTGGGGCTGAGAGAACTCTGACACAAACTGCTCTTTTCCAAGGACAATTGTGCCAGAGCTTGTGACTGACCCAAGGTCACATCAGCAGGTGCAAGTGGAGGAGTGGGGAATCAAACCCGGTTCTCCCAGATTAGAGTCCGCACACTTAACCACTACACCAAACTGGCTAAGATAGATGTCTGGTGTTGAGAAGCCTCCACTTTCCCTGGTATCCTTTTTTTTGAAAAGATGTATTAAACGCTGTTCATATATGAAGGATCTAATATTCTTTTTTTTTCCTCAGAAGAGGCCTGACCTTCACCACCACCAGGCCACTTTGAAGGTGAGACACTGATCCCTGACTCAGTCCTGGACTCTGGGCACCTTCCCTCAGTCACTCAAAAGGGCAGTGATCCTTTTAAAAAATTGTGTCAGAAAAACGATATGGCCAAGTAGGCCAACTATCACCTGCTGTTCTCTAACCTACCCTTTCTAGGTTAGGTGATTGACAAAGCAGTTGTGGAACAATTTCAGGTCTTCTTGGATAATTCGTCTGTTCTGGACCCTTTTCAATCTATTTAGTCCAGCCTCCAAGCACTCTGGGTGTCCTAGGGGACCGCTCGCCCTCCTCCTCACCCTGTTGACTCTTCCATGGCTATTTGGCAGGCTGCACCACATTCCTTGCTCACAGCACAGTACAGTGTGCATCTAAGCCCGGGGTCCCAAACTTTTTTGAGCCTTTAGGCATCTTTGGAATTCTGGAACACCATGGTGGGCACAGTCACAAAATGGCTGCCATCCAATGCCGTGCAGGAGGCAACAGAAGGCAGAGTCAGCCACACAATAGCTTTCACAGCATACTTTCAGTCATACAACAAAGGTCCCTGTGTTGTGGTGGCTACTGCTGCTAAAGCATTTTTTAAAATCTGTACAGCCAGTCAAATCTCCAATGGCCAATCAGAAGCTTTACTGGACAAAAACCCACCTGGTCCTGCCCAGTTTCTAAAACCACTTGACAAGCACCAGAAAAGATGTTAGTCATTAAGGCACCCATGGGCACCATGTTGGGGACCCCTGATTTAAGTAGTTCTTAGTGATGCTAATGGCCGCTGATCTTATCAAACCAGCAGAATAGGAGGGTGTCTGTCAGGTGTAGGAGCCAGGGCCAGGGTACTTTAATCCATCAGGGAGGCCACCCAAGCAGAAAAACTTTAGCAATGCTGCTGGGCCATCCTCCCCAATGGCTTTGGACATACTCCCAACCACCCCTCCTCCACCTGACAGGCGTTTGTCTGTCAGGTGCAGGCGCAGGGACAGAGCACTGAAAGCTATCAGGGAGGCTGCCCAAGCAGCATCTCCTTAGCAATCCTGCTGGCCCAGCCTCTGCAATGCCTTCAGACATGCTACCCCTCCTACACCTGACAACTACCTGTTAAGGGTTGAAAGGGGCGCAGAGTCCTTAAAGCCATTTGGGAGGCTTGCTCAGCAGGATTTCCTGAGTGCTGCTGCAGGCCCAGCCTCCCTGATGCCTTTAAACACAATCCTCCCCCCCTTACACCAGACAGGTGGGTGCTTGTCAGGTGTAGGAGCAGGGCCAGGGTACTTTTATCCATCAGGGAGGTCACCCCAGCAGGATCACCTTAGCGATGCTGCTGGCCCAGCTTAGCCACACTCCCACCCACTATGGAAATATACCCCAAACGTGTAGAAAAGTGGTTTCCTGTATTAGGTTATTTAACTTCTCACAATGTGGGTTCCAGAAAATTGGTTCATATGAACTTGCTCAATAACTGATTGCTTGGATGTTGTTTTGAACACGTAGTTATGTCCCACTTCTTAAATATAACATAAATGAGAAGCATTTTTGTAAAAAAAAAAAAAAAGTATGCCCTGCACGCACACACCCAAATCCAATGCGCCAAGAAACACCCAAATCCAATGCGCCAAGAAACCCAAAATAAGGGGAGTGCATTTCTACCATGACGTCAACCCCCACTACAAAGGGATTTCTGCGAAACACCACCCCTAAGGGGGTAAAAAAGCAGCAAAATGTGTTCCCCCACTTGTTTTCCATGTGCCTGGCAGGCTGCTACCTCTTTGCCCCTGCCCCCGCCCCCCACTGGTCAACTGTGTAGCTCAGAGTTCTGCTTGCACCCACCTCCCTCTGATTGCTCGACTATGGATCTCAGTTTTCTGAGGTTGAAACACAGTTAAAAGAGACTGCAGACAGTTGAGGAGAGTTACAGAAATCAGCAATTTAAGACTCCTGAATAGACATTTCTCATAACAGCCAGCATGGGAATTGAGTTTATGAGTGTTCATGGGTAAAGGACCTTTCTAGGAGACATGTTGATGTGTGCCTCCCTCATGAACCTGAAGAAATGTCCACCACATCACCACTCCCTCAGACCAACTCCTACTCACACCTCTCACCTCTTACTGCCCCCAAGAAAGCTCCTGGAAAACGTTGAGCCAGATACACCAATGCTACAAGGAAGAGGTAACTTAGTAATGCGGCAAAGACATTTGCACAAAGTACTCCTGCGGTGCACTGAGCTGCACAGGTGAAGTACCAGCAAGATCACCCTGAGGTGCTCAGAACCACAGTCTCCATATGAGCAAAACAATCCAGGAACACAAGTAGAGAGGCAGAACTTAAATACTGTAGCAAAGCACGGGGATCAGGCTAGTTCAATATAAAATTCACAGAGGGATGCCAATCTCCAGGTGAGGCCTGGAGATCTCCCAGAATCACAAGTCATCTCCAGAAAACAGGAATCAGTTCCCCTGGAGAAAATGGCTGCCTTGGAGGATGGACTGTATGGCAGTATACCCTGCTGAGGTCCCTCCCCTCCCCACACTCCACCCCTCAAACCTCCAGGAATTTCACTTCCAGAGCTGGCAACTCTATATTCACAGCATCCCTACTGATGACCATTTGCAAGCAACAGAAAGCATTTACGAACCATCATGTCTTATTGTCGAGCTGACCTCCTGCTTTGAGATCAACCAAGGGCGGTCAGTAAACCATTTGGGCCCACCTTTCTCCAGAGCAGATCGTTCTAACTGATCTGCACCACTTCAGGGATTTTGTGCTACCTCGACTGTATACCAGAATAACAATCATTTATTTATTTATTTGATTTACATACCGTCCTCCCCGTAAACAGGCTCAGGGCAGTTTACATCAGTTAGTATAACACAAAACTTTGGCCCCAGTCACACGGGAGGATTTGCCACGTGAGAGGGACGGATCGGGGGCGCATTAAGTGGGCGCGATCACACCGCAACATCTGGGAAGCAGCGCGCACCCGTCCCCGATCTGTCCCTTCTGGGCGAAACTGCGCATCAAAAAACTCCTAGAAAACACTACTACCTACCTGAAAATCCGCTGCAGGGATCGCCGGCGCACCCGTCTGATCGCCGTCTGATCGCCAGCGCGCCCGTCTCTCCCGCAGCATGCAAGGTCCCGCCGAACTGCGCATGCACACGCATGCGCAGCGGGCTGGCCTCGTTCTCCGGTCCGTGGCTTCCTCCCAGCATCTGATCGTGCCGGGGAGGACCTGTGCGGCGGCTGGGGGGATCTGTCTGATTCCGCTGCCGCGCGTCTCTTTTGGTGCAGCTCAAAAAAGCCGCACTTTGGCCGCGCCTATTTCCCCCAGTGTGACCGGGGCCAATGTTAAAATGACAGTTTAAACAGAATAAAACCATAAAATACCACGTTAAAAACAAATAAATCAGATGTCAATGTCATCTGTCCAGTGGCAATGGTGTCATATTGACTCAACCACCTCGTTCTCCCAAACTGCTCAAAACACTACTGCTACATCTGCAGGTCTTGATATTGAGACGGACCCACGGTTGCCATGGTGGCCATCAAATCCTGGTTTGGGCTGATCCAACCTAAAAAGGTCCAGGACTGGGCTGTGTGAAAGCCAGTCTCTCCCCTCTGAACTTCCCCAGTCTCTGAAATCTTCCTAACGGACCCTCCTCTGGGCCTTTTTTTTTTTGCGAGGGGGGTGACAGTACGCATCTTTGAGAGTTACACATACACAGTGTTATGCATATAGCCACACTACATATGTGTGACTGTGTACAGGGCTCCTGTGACCAATAATCCCTCTTTCAGACCCACTTTTACACTCTAGTGAGGGTACAGCTGCCGGCTGCAGCTTGGGAAATTCCTGGAGATCTGGGGTGGAGCCTGGGGAGAGTGAAGTCTGGGGAGGGAAGGGACCTCAGCGGGATGTAATGCCACAGAGTCCACCCTCCAAAGCAGCCATTTTCTCCAGGGGAACTGATTCCTGTCATCTGGAGATCTGTTGTAATTCCAGAAGATCTCCAGGCCCCACCTGGATATTGGCAGCTCTAGGTGAGGGCTCACAGCTGAAGGCCTCAAGGCTCCATAGGAAGCAGCAAACAGAACCTTCCTCAGCCAGGTACCATGTTGGGCGGTCCTTTTCCATTGACTCTCTGGCATTCGTAGTGGGGTTGGCTGCAGTCAATCCTTGCCCACTGCAGGTGCAGCCAGCCCCTTTGTAGTTGGGCAAGAAAACCCCTCGGAAATGGCCTCAACCACAACCTTTGGAATATGCTGCTGCCACAAAAACAGTAAGGTCACTGGGAGGGGGAACAATCCTGCATATCACAGGCAGTTGTCATGGCAACGCTTCACATTTGTTTCTGAAATCTGCTTCTCCCTCTTTTTAAAGATCATGACGGCAGATTTCCCACGAAAGAAACGGCATCTTCCCTTAACCCTTTGGTGGGGGGTGGGAGGCTGGGCTGGGGAGGCCTCAGTTCTTCCAGGTGCTGAGCAGCAGGTGAAGGTCTCTAGAAAGAGCTCCAGTCCCTTGAGGTAACAGCCCGTGGCTTCATTTTCCTCCCAGACTTGGGGGTGGAGGGGTGGGAAGAGTTCGTGTCTGAGTCTGGCATGAATTCACGAGCGTGTTTTGTGCCATTTGGACTTACAAAGTGGGGGGTGGAACACAGCATATACAATGACGTGCATGAGTCGTGTCTCTGTGAGCACATCCAGCCTGGGTATATTATGTGGATTATTTGTCCATTCATAATAATATGGGGCCATCCATATAAGCAAAGAAGAGGGTTCTTTGCTGTCGGAAAAGGCAATGTCTGGGGTACAAAGAAGAAGAAGACCCGGAAGGGGGCAGCAAGAAGACAACTAGATAGGACAGTGAGGTCAGCACCTTCCCTCTCCTGTTAAGTGTCATTCCTTGTCTGTCTCCAGATTGCTGCTCTTAGGGCCATTTCCCCCTTCTTCTCAGAAGTGCCACACTCAGTCTTACTCCCTCTCTCTCTCTCAGCTAGAGATGTAGTTTGGAACCTACCTCTGTCTCTCCTCTTTCCTATCAAGTATATTAGTTCCGAAATAAATCTTTATCTGCTCTTGAATCAGGTTGTGCACCGTTGCTGTGTCAATTTCTCTGCCAATATTTGCCTCCCCCCAAGAGTCCAAACTATGTTGAAATTGAACCAAACCCTGAGGGAGAGGGCACAAAGTGAGGCCACCGGAGAGGGACATTGGGGGGGGGGGGTACAGTGGGACTGAGTTAAGGGACTTCAGCCACAAAGGATCCATAAACGTTGACATCATATTCACCAGAAAGGTGGCTTTTGGGACTGGAGGAGAGGGAATGCCTCAGAGTGATTGATGATGCAAGCAGCCATCCCTTCTTTCTCTCTGCAGCCCCTCTGGATCCCAGCACAAAATCATTTTTGAGCTGTCCCCCCTGCCTTTGTGGCCCAGTGGCTCCCACCTGGCCAGCCTCTCTGGAGATGCTCTGTGAGGTTTCCCCTTCCTCTGTCTGCCTCCCTGAATCCTCCTTCCTCCACACGTGCAACAGAATTCTAGGCTATGAATCTCCACTCCTGCTGCTGAACAACAGCACGTTTCCCACTTGTGTTTGGAAACGTGCCGGCCATCGTCTATGGATGGCTCCAGCATGCTGCCGTACTTGCCCCCATCCCCCTCCAGTATGGTCTCCTGGCACTGTCTCATTCCCTAATATGTACCCCCACACTTGTACTTGGGCCAATCTACCAAACAGGAAGGATGGAAAACAGGAGATCTTTACGTTGTGCCCATCCTGAGAAAGGCTAAATTTCAAGCAAGGTAACCCCATCACATCCTTCCAGTGTCAGATCATTGTCCTGGAATGAGTGTACAGATAACGATGCAAGTCTCTGAGCATATGCAGGGAATACTCCTCCATATTCCACCCAGCTTGTTAACTGCTGCCACATCTGGGATTAATGGTATAAGAGCACAGCAAGAAAAAATAATGGCCAGAAAAAGCTAAGATTCTTGTTAGGACATTTTCCTAACCCTTGATAGCTTCTTGGGCAAAAGCTGTGAGGGGGCTAGAAATTAGTCTCGGTATTGAAGGGTACTTTCACGTGCAGGATGTGACCTTGAGGACGCATCTAGAAGGGTGGAGTCTGCTGCACATGTTTCTCTCCAGTGTTGTGACTTATGAGCATCCCTTGTGCAGAGACAGAAGGTCCAGTGTGATCCCTGGAGGGTGCCAGGCTGGGACTTGCCCAATGCCAAGAGGCATTGTGCCCGAGTGCTCTCCTTTCGGCCTTGGCTTGGGTTGACAGGCACAAGCAGGCAAGCAAAGATCTCCACCTGGAGCTGTTGGCAGTGACTGGCACTCATCTCAGCCAGTCAGGCCGAGAGCGGAGCCAGTGGCCCCTCCCTCCTCCAAGCTAGGAGGGGCACATAGTGATACAAGAGGAGGCGGAGAAGCGAATGCACAAGGCAGAGCAGGTGGAGGAACATACCAAGCAGCAGCATCAGAAGCAGCTGCAACAGCAGCAGTAGCAGGAGGCCTCTCCTCTGGTGGATGGCTTAGGCATTCCTCTTCCTGCAGCTCAACCTTTGCACCTGGGGTCGGTACCCCCTGGGGTCAGGCAGACCCTCTAAGGTAAGCAACACCCCAATGACCCCAGCAGCCCCAGAGGTTTGGGAGGAGCACCGGGGGTTATCGGATGCCGTCTGCAGGGAAAGCAAAGCCTCAAAGCCATCCCATTTTAATCATCACCAGGGCTGCAATTAAATGGCATCTGGTTGGCACAATTTTGCCCTTGGGAGCCCCCTTGCTAAGGGGTGGCAGTGCTTTCTTCTAGGTGGCTGGAAGCCATGCAGTGCCCCCCCCCCCCAGAATTCAGTAGGAAAAGTCCTTCCTAAAGGGACAGGGATTCTGGGTTTTAAAAAAGGTTCCGCTCGGTTGGTTATCAAATGCCTGTGACTCATGTCCCCTTGGAAGCTCTGGGATGGGGATGGGATGGAGCTTTATGGCCAGGAGGGAAAGCTGTCAGCACATGCTCAGAGGGCATGCTTCCTTCTCATGCTCTTGGGCTCAGCTATGAAATTAAAAAATGGTTCTAAGCCCTGGCTCAAAGAAAACCAACTCTGAGTCTAGTCCAACTAGGGAGGCATGAAATGCTCTCTCTCACACACACACACACGCGCACGCACACACACACGCGCACAAAACACTCTCTCTCGCTTTCTCATACCTCGCATGTTAGCCACAGCTCAGAATGTTTTGCTTTTCCCCTGCAGCCAGTTTTCCTCCAAATCCTTTCTCATCTCAATCTCCTTCCAAAAAGAAAACAGACTTTGTGAATTCGGTGTCTGATTTTATAAAATCTCCAAGTGGCTGGCAGGGGAGGCGGAAGAGAAGGTTTCTGCCTTTAGGAACTAGCAGATGGACAGAGGGAGGGAGCAAGAGAAGGAAGTGGGGTATGATGTGGACTCCTCTTGGCATGGTGTGAGTGTGTGTGGGGAGAACTGGCAGTCTGACTGCTCTCCAAAGACCTGAAGGGCGGGGGGGGGGGAGTTCCTTTGTGCTTCTTTTGTGCAGATTCCTAAAATTTCACAGACAAAAGGGGGAAGGTCCTCTGGTAACACCCTCATTCCCACTACCTGAACAGAAGCCCCCACATGGCCGCCCCCACATTACCAAAGACTCTTCTGGGCCTTCAGCAGAGGGCCTGGCCTGGCCATCAAGTCAAAGTTTATCTCTCCCCCATGCAAAGATTTAATTTCTGAAGACCCAAGGTGCTGGTTTTAGTGCCCTTGTATGCAACAACCCATCACAACATTTCCAATGAGACAAGACAGGGGCAATTCATTAAGGAAAGGAAACAGATGAGAGAGTACCATTCAAAAGGACTGCTGGACTGTTTGTGATCAGTGGTCAGGTCTGGGTGGTAGGGTTTCCAGCTGGATATTTGGGGGGCAAAGCCTGAGGAGGGCAGGGTTTGGGGAGGGAGGACTTCAGTGAGGTATAATGCCATAGAGTCTACGTTCAAATGGGCCATTTTCTCCAGGTGAACAAATCTCTGTCACCTGGAGATCAGTTGTGATCCCAAGAGATCTCCAGCCACCACCTGGAGGTTGGCAACCCTAAGGGGTCTCATCCGTGACAAAGGGCTTGGTGGATGTGATTGGTGCGTGTGAATGTGTGTGTGTGAGAGAGAGAGAATGCTGTCTTGCTAGACAGACTGAGTTTATAGAGATCTTTGTGCCCCAAAATGTATGTCCAAACATGCCTTTATGATTCCCTTTCTGTCCCCACTAAAAATATGGTGTCTCTCTGCCTTGCAAAGAATCCTTCAAAAGTTACCTGCCCCCCCCTTTTAGTAATGAGCTCACTGGCCAATCAGAGTTAAACAGCCATTTAGGTTGCCAGCTGCCTGGAGGAAAAAATGCCCTGTCTGTTTAATAGAGGTTGAATGGGCTATTATTTATGTCCATGCCACATGCATAAACTTCACCTGTCCATTTCCACACAATAGGTCTGTCTTCAGGGCACAGAACATGTTCTCCAGGCCATGTGGCAACCCTATATTTTGCCAGTTTGGAGTGGTTAGGAGCATGTACTCTAATCTGAGAGAACCAGGTTTGATTCCCCACTCCTTCACATGCAGCTGCTGGTCTGACCTTGGGTCAGTTACAAATTCTTTCAGAGCTATTATCTCACAAGCAGTTCTCCAAAGAGCTCTCTCAGCCCCACCTACCTCACAGGGTGTCTGTTGTGTTGTGGGGAGGGGAGGGGAGGGGAGGGGAAAGGAGATTGTAAACTACTCTGAGACTCCTTCTGGTAGTGAAGGGCGGGGGTTATAAATCCTATCTTTACTTCTTCTTCCATATGCATTTGGTGGCATTTAAAAGAGCCAAAGAACAGGTTTTGTGCAGGTCTCATTTGCCACAGGTGGTCAGGAGAATTGCCCTTTGGAAGCCCGCTGTCTGACTCTTCCTCATAGAGTTAAGAAAGGGCTTCTTATCGCTTTATTGCTTCATTTTAAACCATTTTAATCCTGTACCTTCTGTTTAGGAGGGAAAAAACCTTTCAAGACAGTTTACAAAAGTTAAGAATATACAAGGAACAGCAGCAAGAATTTTTCTAGTAAGAGCTGCAGCCTTCTCTAAACGTCTTAAAAACTGGGACAGTAAAGTAGGGTTGCCAACCTCCAGGTAGGACCCTGTGATTTGGAATTACAACTGATCTCCAGACTACAGAGATCAGTTCCCCTGGAGAAAATAGCTGGTTTTGAAGGGTGGAGTCTACAACATTATACCCTGCTGAGATCTTTACCCTCCCCAAACCCCATCCACCCCAGGCTCCATCACCAAATCTCCAGGAATTTCTTAACCAAGAGATGGCCACGCTTCATTAAAGCTATCATCAAAACCAGAGTCTAAAACAGCACGCATGCCTAGAAAGAACGGAGTGGGTTCTATTCTCATTGCAGCTCAAGCCCGCCATTAACAGCCCACAAATGCCTGGGACAGCAGGAAGATCTTTGGCTGGTACCTACAGGCCAGTCAGCATAGTGCCAGGCTGCCATGGGTCTGGCACTCCATGGTACTGCTGCGCTCCATCCCACCATGGCAAGTTAGGAAAAGTATGACATGAATAGATGTGGTGGGTATCATAAAGGTAAAACCTCTGCAGAGAGAGGCCGGAGCTCTGTCCCTTGAGCATTTGAAGAAGTCCTGCTTCCTCTGATCATGGGCCATTCAGCTCCAGGGCAAAGATGTCTTGGGCTTGGTCTGCTTCAGCCCTGCTGCTTTTTTCCTCCATCATTGTTAGATGCTGGGTTGACAAACTTGCCTGCTGATCCTCAGCATGTTTCCTCAAAAGTAGCTGCCCTGACCTGGATGGCTCAGGCTAGCCCGATCTCATCAGATCTCAGAATCTAAGCAGGGTTGTTAAGACTTGGATGGGAGACCACCAAGGAATACCAGGGTTCCTATCCAGAGACAAGCAATGGCAAACCACTTCTGCTTAATCACTTGCCTTGGAAACTGTATAAGTTGGCTGCAACCTGATGGCACTTTTCATCACTACCAGCTGCCTGTGGTTTCAGTGGGAGTTCCGAGTATGCTTGCTTAAGATTGCTGACTGCTCCCATGCCCCCCCCCCCAATGAGTGTGAGGGCTTCTCTGCTATCCAGGGGGCAAATGGTGACTTCTGATTTCAATGCCAATTCTGGGGGGGGTTAATTGCTTTGCTTCCATCACTGTAAATATGAAAGGAATTTATTTATTTATCGTATGGCAGAGTTACACACAGGAAGTATATAATAATATAAAATATGTAAGTTGATAGAACAGGTATGCAGACCGATTGGGCAATCCCCCTACATACTAATATCTAGACTTTCAATCCACTCAGTCGCAGTTGGGGAAAGTTCAATGTACTCCATCACATCTCCCGGGAAGCACGATGCTCACATTACTGTGACAGATGGAAAATAGTTTGGCGGGCTGCACCACAACCACATTTGGGTCCTGGTATTTTGTCCCATTTAAAGAACAGGTCTTCACAACTGCCAAAGCCTGTTCATAGTCTATTCACTGTCTTCCACACTTTACGTGGCAAGTCAGATCCTGAGGGCATCTTGTTGGTGTTTATCAGGTTATAGATATCAGGTGGAAGGGAAAGGGACAGCAGACAGGAACAAGAGGTTTTTGCTTTAGAAACTCAAATGGGGAGGAAGATGTCTAAAAATGGAAGTGTGTGTGGGGGGGAAGAGTAATCAAAATGAGGAAGGCACAAACAGATTTTACAGAGAAAACAGAAGAACCTCAGTCATGAGGAGCTCTCTTCTGTCTTTTGATGTAGTCTTTTTAATGGACTAGGTGGGCAGGAAATGCCTGTGTGGTGGGGCTTGCTTTCATGCTCTTGGAAAGGTAGTAAATTTTCAGTCTTTCTGGTGACCCAAGATTGTGGAAGGATTGCAACAAATTACCCCCTCACACACACATAATTGTACAGTAAGGTCTTTCTCCATGGGGAGGGCCTGTGGCTCAGTAGCAGACCATCTGCTTGGCATGCAGAAAGTCTCAGGTTCAATCCCCGACATTAAAAGGACTGGGCAGCAAGTGACATGAAAGACCTCTGCCTGTGACCCTGGAAAGCTGCTATCAGTCAGAGTTGAGAATACTGGACCAAGGGTCTGATAAGGCAGTTTCGTGTGTTCACATCCTCCAAACTGATGCCTGTGGGACGTGTTTCCCCTCCCATCCTGTCTTTGGTGATCCAGGAAACCAAGAGGACAAAAATGGTTATCTTTAGCATGGACCAAGTTCTTTGGGGGGTTCAAAGCACTTCACACATCTTGTCTTGCAGTCCTTCCAACAGTCTTGAGCAAATTATAGTCCAAATATTGCTGGTAAGGGTTTAGTGTAGCTGCCAAAGGCTCCTGAGCTCTGAGAAGAGGCAAGCTTTGAACTACAGAAGGGCCTCCTGATCATCTGTGCAGATAGGACAAGGCAAGAGTCTCCAGCTCCTGCCCTGTCTTCTAGGGAGGTGACTTTGCCAAGCCTGGTTCACTCAGGCAAATCTGAGCCTGTGAAGCTGGTTTGTGGTCCACAGTCGAGGGTTCGTTCCATCCCGGATATGCAATGTATGAACGACCATCTGCCGTTTCAAGCTGTGCTGTCCTTCTGTGTGTGACTGTGGTTGTTGCTTATGAAGTTTATTGAAGGCACTGGTGCTAAAAAGAATTACTGCTACTGCCCTGACCCGAATACCCCAGGCAAGCTTGATTTCGTCAGATCTCGGAAGCTAAGCAAGGCTGACCTTGGCAAGTAATTGGAAGGGAGACCTCCAAGGAATACCAGGGCCAGGGCACAGAGGCAGGAAAATATCAAGCCACCCCTCTGAAATGTCCTAGCCCCACTAGGGGTCACCAGAAGCCACCATGGCTTCCAGGCACACAAGCGCACTCTCACACACAAATACCCCCCCAAAAGAATTATTGCTATTGCATTAACATTTCTTCTTTTCCTATGCCATCTTTCTCGGGGGGGGGGGACGCCAGATACTTGTGACTACAATGTTCTCTACTGGGCCATAGGACTCTGACTAGAGAGGCTGAAACCTCACTTACCTGCCCTCCATTCTCGAGAAGTCATGTACAAGGCTTGGCGACTTTTACCAAGCTTTTGGCTCCTGTTATGTTTTGGGTTTGCAAGCCTTCATGATTGCAGAGAAAGCATTGAATAGGTGAAGGCTTCAAATGCAGGGCACAGTGCCGGATTTACGCATAAGCTAAATAAGCTACAGCTTAGGGCCTCGCAATCTGCTGGAGCCTTATTTGTCATTTAAAAACCCTTTAATTATGTAATTATTTCTGTGATTTTGTAAACACATCCTTTATTATTTTTTTAATAAAAATTAAAAGACAATATATTTTCAAAGTTTTTTTAAAGGCATATATATTTTAAATTTTTCTGAGACCAGCTGATGTAATTTAAAACAGTAGGGGGCCTCTGGGTTTTGTATAGCTTAGGGCCTCAGCAAATCTAAATCCGGCCCTGGGCAGGTATGAGCCAAGACATGCAGTGTGAAACCTCTGGACCTCAGAGAGCCTCAGAGAGCTTCCTGTCTTCCCCCAGGTGTTCCCCGGTCAATTGTCCTGTCTTGTCCCCTAACCATGCTTCTCCCCCACCACCACCCCAGTCCCAGAAATACCCACACCACAAATGGGTTATGTATGTGTTTATACAAAAATTGATTCTTTTCCTTCTGGAAATGGTAAAATAAACCCTCAATGAACCAAAGGGTTAAAGGTAACATGAACAGGCATCTTCAGCTGCCCAATTTGTGCGTCTTCTGGGAGGGTCATGCAAATGGGGAGGCCATTACAATAGGTTTTTTGTTGTCTTATGCAAAAACTCTTATGCTTCGCCCCATGCAGCACACAAGGCTTGTGTGTCTGTCCCAAAGGGAGAGGATGATGATTTGATTTCAAAGGGAGGCTGGCTGAGGCAAAAATGTCTCCTTGAAACTGGGCTTCTGCTCATGCAAACAGCAACACACATCTCGCTTGACATGTCTCGCTTGAACTGGGCTGCTTTGCATGTGGAAGTCCCACAGGTGAGTGATTTTTGCCTCTTCACTATCACATTTCTGCAAGTCTTGTCCAGAATGGCCCAGGTTTAACCTGATCTCCTCAGATCTCAGAAGCTAAGCAGGGTCAGGCCTGGTTAGTGCTTGGATGGAAGTCCAAAGCCCAGGGAAGTCCAGGATTGCTATGCAGAGGCAGGCAATGGCAAACCACCTCTGTTCGTCTCTTGCCTTGAAAACCCTATGGCCATAATTTGGCTGAAAGTTGACAGCACTTTCCACCACCCATGTCTGCAACTCCAGAGACTCTTTGAGCTAAGCACAAATCAGCATTCACAACTCGGTAGTATTTCTGCCTTCAATTAAGAGCAGTGGACCTTGTCCATTCCCAGGAAACAGACACACTTGGGTGGCACAAAGCAAAATAGGAGCTTGTGGGGGGGGGGACAGGAGTTGAAAGGAAGCAGCATAATGGGTACTGTACAACAACAAGCTCTAGCCAGAGAAAAAGCCAGGGGGCATCTAGTTGGCTCAAATGTGGGACAGCAAGACAGATGCTCCACACCTTCCAGTCTCTTCAGCCTGGTGGAGTGTGCCACAGCTGGCCACTGTGGTCAATGTGGCTAGCTCCCTTTATGACCACAAGCGTTACAACCACAAATGGGAAGAAAGGATTTGGGGCAACAAACCTGACGGAACACAGAGAATCCCTCTGTCCTGCCATGCAGTTTCCCCCCACCCATTTTGAGTAGGAAGCACCCCACCCAAAAATTAAGCCCTACAAACATGATCTCTCCCATTTGTGCTCGTTCTCCTCAGTTTCTCCTTCATTCTGATTTCCTATGTTATCGACATTTATGTTAAGCTGTCCAAGAGCTGAGCTTATTAAATCAACGCAAAACACTTTGCGAAACAGCGTGGTTCTTTTGCAAGGCAGATCCCACCTGGATCTGACCATTAAGACTCAATCTAGCCCAGTGCCGTGTTTCCAGCAGAGACCAGCAGATGCCACTGGGAAGCTCCTAACTCCAAAGGCAGCAGCCTCCCTCTTCCCAACATGTGGTTTCAAATGTATACAGTTTCTGATTATGGAGGCTTTAGTTAGCAATTAATGTTAATAACCCAGTCCCTCCACTCCCCTGTCCTGTGGCAGAGACTTCCATAAGAAGAAACAATTTCTTTCATTTGTCCTGTTCCTGTCCTGACCTGTATGGCCCAGACTAGCCCAATCTCACCAGATCTTGGAAGCTATACAGGGCTGGCCTTAATTAGTACTTGGATGTAGGATTGCCAACCTCCAGGTGGTGGCTGGAGCTCTCTTGGGACTACAGGTGATCTTTAAGTGTCAGAAATCAGTTCACCTGGAGAAAATGGCTGCTTTGAAAGGTGGACTCGATGGCATTATACCCCACTGCCCCCAGAATCTCCAGGTATTTCCCAACCCAGAGCTGGCAGCCCTACTTAGATGGGAGACCACCAAGGATTTCCAGAGTCGCTACACAGAGGCAGGCAATGGCAAACCACATCTGTTTGTCTGTTGCCTTGGAAACCCTACAGGGTCGCCATAAGTCAGCCGTGCCTTCAGGATCACTATGTTGGCTGTGACTTGCTGGCAATTTCTATCACCATCCTGATCCTACTGGCAGCCCATTTCATTTGATCCCCCCCCCCACACACCAAATTCTAGCCTTAACAGCAGATGGAGGAAAAAATTCTTTCACTGCAGCAGTCGTGATTTGATAACACAGCCCTTTTGTCATCTGTTTTTGTACAGAAGCTTCCATGCTCTAGCCTTTCACAGTAGGGTGGTAGGTGTACAAACCCCTTGATCATTTGCATACCATTTTTTCTCTCTACTAATTACTTAATCTAAGGCTTTTAACGTGACACCAGCTCATTTGCAAGTTAATCTGAACTTTACTAAACCTATATAAACACATGAAGCTGCCTTACGCTGGGGGAATAGACCAGGATTCTGTTTAGCCCAGTCCTGGCAGCCCAACATCTCCAGCAGAGATCTTTCCCAGCCCCACTACCTGAGATCCTTCTAACTGCAGGAATGGGGGTGGCGGCTTATGCTTGCAGAGTATGTATGCTATATCTGAAAGAGAAACCCTTTGTAAACCTGAGTTGACTCAAAGCGCCAAACTGGATTTTGCAAGCCAACTATGTAAGATGCGAGCTGCTTTTCTCAACAAACTTTAAAAATACTAAAAAGCCAGCATAATGTTATTGTTTTGGAAGCAGAACATAGCTCATGTGCCGCTGCTGCCGCAAAAGAGAGGAAACATCTATCAGGATGTTTAGTAAGTAGAATCATGAAGGCAAATATTAACAGCACCTTGTTTTCCATACATGTGAATATGATTGGAATAAAAAAAATCTCCACATACAAGCCCTAATTTGGGGGCACTTCATTTTAATTATGAGCTAAATAGTGCAGAGAGACAGTAAGGAAGGGGACGGAGTGCCTAAATCTCCCTATTCTGGATGCTCGAAAGTTGGCAGGTGTGAAGGAGGAGTAAATGGAGGCTTCTGATTGATTTATTTTAGTTATTTCTCCCCTTTCTCCCCAATAGGACCCAAAGCAGCTTACAAAATTTCCTCCCTTCTCCATTTGATCCTCACAACAACACTGTGAGGAAGGCTAATGACATGTGACTGGCCCAAGGCCACCCAGCAAGCTTGCAAGACAGAGTGAGGATTTGAACATGGATCTCCCAGATCTTAACCTGACCCTCTAACGGCCATGCGGGCTCTTGTTTATTGCAGTGGCTTGTTGTTGATCCTATACCAAGACCATCATGGTCTTTCGCAGCAGGTCTTTCCTCTCCCTTGATTACAGCACCATCACCCCCAATTTGGGTGAGGCAAGGAGCGGGGGGGGGGGAGCCTCCAGCATGCCCATGTGAGCATCACAGACTATTTCCTCTAGATGTCACTTGGTCCCAAAATTAGAGGAAACAAGTGTAGCTCAAAGTACTTACAGAGAACCTAATAAAACCCATTGCTTAAAGGGGAAGAAATCTGGATGTTTGTTGTTTTCTGTTCCAAGTTCTTTCTCCCAGAAGACAAAGTGATTTACCCTTGTGTCAGGAGTGATGTCTTTGCTTTATGGCTGGAGCAATAAAATATCCCTGGAAGTAGGAAACAAGGAAAATGTGGAGACACACAAGGATGAAAGAGTTGGCGGGTAGCTTAGGGATGCTGGCCGCTGCCGCCACCACTGAGAGCAATTTTGCTACAGTGCAATTGTCGCCATGGCAACCTCCTCAGTACCAGTTGCTATATGTAATAGGATAATGAGATGATTGCCCCTCCTTTCCCGCTCCCAAATCTCATTCTGAAAATAAACACCCCAGTAAAGATTTGAAGGGGGCAGGGGGCAAGACAACATGAAAGGTCCGAAACACTGTGTGGAGGGGGAGGATATCCCCTGATATAATCTTTATACTGTCTTGAAAAATCAGTTGTTACATGGTGTGCATCAGAACAAAAATTTATAGGAGCAGTAAAGTAATGACCTTGATTAGGACAGATCAAGATTCACAATGCTGGGTGTAACCATCAGACTAACACAGAGCTCTTCCTCCTGCCGTATGACCTACAAATGTAAAAGGGGAGATGAAAATGTAAATATAAAAAAGGAGAGGAAATTCTAGAAATACATTTCCTTCCATTTAGATTTGTTTTCAGTCATACATCCAGGCTGAGAAAGGTCTCTGTGTAACTCAAAATCTTGCACATCACTTTACCTATAAATCCCATCATTCTTTTTAAAAGAAAGTCCTGGGCATATGCACCCCATTTTATTTTCATAGTCACGATCCTGTGATTTGTTCAAGACCCACCCACAGTTTGCCTTGGGTGGGGGGAATAAGAGACTGAAACCTAGACTTCCTCCCTCCAAACCCAACATTCTCTCACTGCACCATTCAGGACTCACTTTGAGCCTGCTTCACAAAGGTTTGAACTTTGTGTCTGAATGCTAGGCTCTGGTCCACTTGAAACAATAAAACAAGAACTCAGTGCCCTTGAGCATGCACAGACTGCATTTCATATGCCATTGTCTCATGCAGAGTCTAAAGGACTGTTCCATCTAGTAGGCTGTTGTATGCTCTGGGGGCAAAAGTCTTTGCCAGGCAAGGTGCTGCTGGAAGAATCAAACCTGGGACCTTCTGTATGCAAAACAAGGGAGCCCCCCATCTTTGCCTGTACAGGGCTGCTTCACACATAAAGGTAGTAAAATATTATGATAAAAATCACAAAAATTGCTACCATAACAATACCAGTTTTAAAACAAGGCATAAAAACAAGGCAAGGACATAAAACAGCATAAAACAACACCCAGCAGGTTAAAAAGATATGCATAAACTAGTTTTTCAGCTAGAAGCAGGCATTAGAAGGTGGAACCACTCACTTAAAAGCCTGGGTAAAAATAAAGGTTTTGTCCTAGTGCCTAAAGGTAGGTGGTTAGGCAAGCATCAAGGAGCGGAGTATTCCAGAGATGAGGTGCCACCACTGAAAAAGCCCCATCTCTGGTTGCCACCTTCCTCACTTCTGCAGGTGGGGCCCAATGAGCAGGACTTGTGAGGAGGATCTTGACTGATGGGTTGGACATTAGAGGGGTTCTGAAGGAGCAAGGCAAGGGACCTCTCAGTATCAGGAGCAAAAACTGTGTGCACAGCCAATTATGCTACCCCATAATGCTGGACGTAGCCTGCATCCAGGTGACAATGTTGCATGGTCCCTGTTCGCTATTTCTGGAGGACCGTGAGCTGTCTCAATTGGTCAGACATTTTCCTATTCTTCTCTAGCAGGGATGCCCTTAGCTCCTGCTGCACAGGCTGCTAGATACCCAGTTGCAAAGAAGGACAGCTCGACTCCTGGAGCAGGAAGTGGGAATTTCAGCATGAGAAAAGCTGCAACTGCTGGAGTTCCCTCTCCTGAACAGCTGTTAACCTTAAAGGAGCTCTGTTGTCCTCCTATGTATCTGATCACCAGCAAGCTGCACCACTCTACTGTGGTGTCATACACAGTGCACTGTGGATGAGGGCCAGGGCAGGATGAGACTGTGAGTATGGACTTTCCTTCTCCACCTGGGCATCTGAGGAACATCTCTATAGCAAAAGTGTGCTTCTTTAAAGCTCACTTCGTTGTTGGTGCTCCCTCTCAATGAACCATGGAAAGTTAGTTCCATCAGTTTGTTACTTAGAGGTCTATGCCTGCAAATTTCCTAACTGGATGACTGATCCTTTCATTAAAGCACTAGCTCCACTTTATTGTACACCACCTTTCAATAAAGCAGGGACACCAACTGCAATGATACTGGAGTTGTTGTTTTTTTTAAATGCCAGCCTAGTTGCCATAAGTCCTGATGTGGTTAGCCCAGACTAGTTCAATGATCTGATCTTGGAAGCTAAGTAGGGTTGGCCCTGGTTAGTACTTGGATGGGGGACCACCAAGGCAGTCCAGAGTTGCTACTCAGAGCCAGCCAGACAAACTACCTCTGTTTGTCTCTCACCTTGAAAATCAGCTGCAACCTGATGGCACTTTCCACCACTAGTTGTCATATGCATTTCCAAAGAAGCAAGTCCTATGTGCTCCAGTCCCAGTAATGTGCTTAGGAAGCTTCTGTGTAATTGTGAGGACACAAACAGCCACCTAGAGTCTCATGCTTCTCGAAAGAGATTCAGCCTGTAAGTAAAAGAATGTTTAAAGAGGGTCACACTAGTATCTTCTGGAGCGCTCTCTCTGGCTCAGTTTTCACCAGCAAGGAATTGCCAAGGCTGCTTCTTGCTGACTGGCAATAGAGAGTTCCTCTCTTGCCTGGGCCAATGTCCAACCCATGAGCGATTTTGCATTGGTTTTTCTCTCCGTTGTTTTACAAAACCCTTATTGGAACAGAAATTCCAGTCCGCATTGCATGCTGCTTTCACTCCCTTTGATCATCAGATTTTATGGTACCCTCGAAACGGCATGCCACTTTCACTTTCTTTGATCATTGGATTTTATGGTATCTTCTGCATAGATTTATGGCCATTCAGAGAGGTGACTTTGTAGTCAGTACAGCGTTGCCCTGAGATCGTTGAATGTGGTTTTGAGCTGCACTTTCCCCTCCCAGCTGGGAAAATGTGGAGCGAATGCTAGATGCAGAATCACCCCATGTGTGGCCTGTGTTACATAAGAACATAATAAGAACATAAGAGAAGCCAATGTTGGATCATGCCAATGGCCCATCTAGTCCAACACTCTGTCACACAGTGGCCAAAAATACCAGGTGCCATCACGAGGTCCACCAGTGGGGCCAGGACACTGGCAGCCCTCCCACTGTTGCCCCCCCCCCCCAAGTACCAAGAATACTTGCCCCAGCCTGAGAGTTCCTATCTATACCTTGTGGCTAATAGCCACTGATGGACTTCTGCTCCATATGCTTATCTAATTCCCCCTTGAAGCTGTCCATGCTTGTAGCCACCACCACCTCCTGTGGCAGTGCATTCCATGTGTTAATCACTCTTTGGGTGAAGAAGTACTTCCTTTTATCTGTTGTAACCCGACTGCTTAGCAATTTCATTGAGTGCCCATGAGTTCTTGTATTGTGAGAAAAGTACTTCTTTCTCTACCTGCTCTATCCCATGCATAATCTTATAAACCTCGATCATGTCACCACTCAGCCGTTGTTTCTCCAAGCTAAAGGGCTCCAAGCGTTTTAACTTTTCTTCATAGGGAAAGTGTTCCAACCCTTTTATCATTCTAGTTGCCCTTTTCTGCATTTTTTCCAATGCTATAATATCCTTTTTGAGGATTCGTGACCAGAACTGTACACAATACTCCAAATGAGGTTGCACCATCAATTTATACAGGGGCATTATGATACTGGCTGATTTGTTTTCAATTCCCTTCCTAATAATCCCCAGCATAGCGTTGGCCTTTTTTATTGCAGTTGCATACTGTCTAGACATTTTCATTGAGTTATCTACTATGACTCCAAGATCTCTCTCTTGGTCAGTCTCTGCCAGTTCAAACCCCATCAACATGTATTTATAGTTAGGATTTTTTGCTTCAATGTGCATCACTTTGCACTTGGCCACATTGAACCCCATTTGCCACACTGACACCCACTCGACCATCCTTGACAGATCCCTTTGGAGTGCCTCACAATCCTCCCTGGTTCTCACCACCCTGAACAACTTTGTGTCATCTGCAAATTTAGCCACTTAACTGTTTCCCAATTCCAAATAATTAATAAACAAGTTAAAAAGCATCAGACCCAGTAGTGATCCTGTGGTACCCCACTGCTTACCACCCTCCACTGAGAAAATTGTCCATTTATACTCACTCTCTGTTAGGCCCACAACCTTCCTCCTGCTGCCTCGAGACCTTGCCAGGCAGTCCATATTGTTTGCCACAGTCCCAGTGGACAATTCTAATCCATTTCCTTGTAGAAAAGTAACAGCTACCCCTTCATCTCTTTGAGATGAGCCATCCCGAACCAGAGAATTTTCATCTTCTGTCGGCTTTCCCCCAATATTCAGTTTAAAAACTGCTCTGCCACCTTTTTGTTTTTAAGCGCCAGCAGCCTAGTTCCTTCTTGGGACAAGTGGAGACCGTCTCTTTTGTACAGCTCCCTCTTGTGCTGTGCAGGATGACATCAAGGGGCTAGTGAGGGGCAATTTGTGGTTTTCCCCAACAGGTGAGTTTACCACAAATTCCCTGAAGAACTTTAATGTCTGCAGGGAAGATTCAGACTATGCCTGTAAACACGTGGGGACATGCAGCACCTATGTGCTTGTGGCAGAGAGCATGCATCCACTAGACACGCATCTCCCCTCCAAATGTGGTGGTGTTCCACAGAGGATGAAGAGCTGGTTTTTATACCCTGCTTTTCTCTACCTGAAGGCATCTCAAGTGACTTACAGTCGCCTTCCCTTCCTCTCCCCACATCAGGCACCTTCTGAGGTAGGTGGGGTTGAGAGAGTTCTGAGGGAACTGTGGCTGTCCCAAGGTCACCCAGCAGGCTTCATGTGGAGGAGGAGTGAGGCATCAAACCCAGCTCTCCAGATTACAGTCTGCTGCTCTTAACCACCACACCACGCTGGATGCACAGTGAGTCAGTGGCAAACTCACTGTGTGCACAAAGGAAAGGTGAAAGAAATGGGACTAGAGGAGGAAGTTCTTCTACAAGGCTGATGCTGGGGGATGTGCCCTTTGGAGGTGGGAGAGCAAGGCCAGGGTGACACAAGAACCGTGTATGGACACAAGCAGTGTGGTGAAAGTGAGCAGAAAGTAAAGCAGATGTGAACACATCCCACTGTTGGTGGTGGAAAGTGCTCTCAGGTCACAGCCAGCTTATGGTGACTCCATAGTGTTTTCAAGGCAAGAGACATTCAGAAGTGGTTTGCCCTCGCCTGCCTCTAGGCCTGGCAGTCCTGGTATTCCTTCAAATACTAACCAGGGCCAACCCTGCTTAGTTCCTAAGACTGAGCTAGCCTGGGCCATCCAGCTCAGGGCTTACCCATGGTTAGCCTTCACCAAAACAGTCCTGTGCTTGTGACAAAAAAAAAGCCTAATTCGCAAAAACCTTGTCAGCCTTTAAGGTGGCACAAGACTCCTGTTTGTTTCTTATTTTCTCTGGGGGCTGCCTGTAATTATTTATTTGGAAGAGAAAGGCACTTTGTACATGCTTGGAGGCATTATCTTTGCAGTCAACTCATGGCCTGGCTTTTCACATTCTGTTGGCTTGGCCCTTGAACAGGCACTTGTGCCCCAGAGGTCTCTGATGCAGACTGTTGCAGCTCTGAACAGTCAGTTGCTCAGGGAACTGAAGTTGTTTTGAGTTCAGCTTTTATGAGGAAAGGGAAAGTTGTCCGTTTGGCCAAGACCAACACTTGGCACAACAGACAGCTCAGGAAGAGGTTCCAGGAAGGAGGGAGAATGGGGCAAGCAGGCATAGTTATCATTTATGTGTTTATTTATATCCCACCTTTCCCCTTAATAGGGACCCAAAGCAGCTTACATCATTCTCCTATCCTCCATTTTATCCTCACAACAACCCTGTGAGGTAGGTTAAGCTGAGAATGTGTGACTGGCTGGCCCCAGGTCGCCAGCAAGCTTCCAAGGCAGAGCAGGGATTCAAAGCTGGGTTTCCCAGAACCTCTAGATCTCTGCAAGGTCTATGGCATAGGTCTCTGCAAGGGGAGCTGGGTGGAAGAGGAGGTTGGGGAGAGGGGAAACCGAGGCAAGCGGGCCCAGCCTCCACTGGTAGGACTAGGGCAGTGGGCAACCCCCAAGCTCCTCAGCCTCGTCCTAGTAAGGATTGGGACTGATGGAGGGGGGGGGGTATATTCCTCCTGCCTTTAAGGAGGGACCCACATGCAGACAAATGCTCCGGGCCGGAGCGCCTGCTTGAGTAAGGCACTCTGCACACGCTCGGAGCTCCGCTGCGTTCTTGCTACTTCTTGGCAGAAAGGCGTCGCTACCTTCGGTTGCGGCTGGTCTCTTCGGTAACGCCACTGGGCGTCTGCCTGCCGCCCGGAGAAAGCGCTGCCAGAGGCGTCTGCCTGCCACCCTTCATAAGCCGGAGAAGGCGCTCCAGAGCGGCTGCGGGGTAAGCCAAAAGGAACTGGGGGGAGAGGAAAGACGCGACCGGCCGCCATCGCCTTCCTTCGAGAGCTGAGGCGATGCCTCGGGGGCTGCGGTGCGGGGTTGGCGGGGTAGGGCCTACGCCAGAGTCCCCCTTAGGGAGGCTGCCTCGGGTGTGTGCACGTGGGCGGGGGAGTTCGGCTGGACGCCGGCAAGGCCAGAGGACTCTTGGACGCTGGCACGAAGGCACGCGTCGCCGCTCTCCGCGGGTTGCAGTCTGGGGCGCGTGGGAAGGCCCGTGGGGAGGACTGGAGGGCTCTGACCAGGTCGACGCTCCGTGGAAATTTTGCGGCGGCGGCGGCGCCTCCTCTGTTTAGCTCCGTTCTGCGCGGCCGGTCAAGATGCGCCACTTGCCCTGCTGCCCTTCAACGGAGTTGAGGAGAGACTACGGGGGGGCTACGGAAGGGGCGTCATGCAGATGGTGAAACAGAGACTGGCTGAGCGCGCAGCTAGCGTTCAGACGTGCATTGTACTACACCCTGTCGGCTTTTCGGCTGGGGGTAGCGCAGCTCCTCCTGTACCCCGCCCCCGTTCATCTCTCCCTCGTTCGACCCTCATTGCAGCGCCTAGTTGTTGCGGACGCGACTGGAATGAGAAGCTGGCGCAAAGCGGAAAAGCCTCGTTTGCAGTCACAGGTTTGGGTGGGGCCGACGCTGCCGGCCAGGAAGGGCTTCACCTGCTGGCTTGAGGTGTTTAAAGGCACAGGAGCAGGCCTGGCCTCTCTTTCTGGGCAGTTAGCAATGTCCACCTCCCTCTCTTCTGTCAGAGGAGTCTCCGTAACAGCGGCTAGCAGTGAATATTCACTGCATAACCATCAGACCTTGTAGCCCGCCAACTCTTTCTCCCCTCCCTCCCTCCCTCCCTATTGAGTCTGTGCTTCCCCGTTCCCTTGTGGGCTTGCTGAAACCTGAGTGTAGTCAGGGAGTGTTGTAACTCTTTCCTCTTTGGCTTTGACTCTTTGGAAGGGCGTTGCAAGATCAATGTGGTCCCTGATATCATCTGATCTTGGGAGCTAACCCGGGTCAACTCTGGGCAAGTACTTGGATGGGAGACCTCCTTGGAATACCAGCAGTTAAGAGGCAGGGGCAGGCTTTATTTAGCCACCTCTGTGAAAATTCTCCAGGCCCACGGTAGGGGTCAGTCACCAGAGGTCGCCATGACTTCCTGGTGTACAGACACAATCACACACACATGAAAAATACAACCAACCAACCAACCCCCCCCGTGGCTGTGCTGTGTCAACTAGCCACTGTCAAGCCGTATACTGCTGTGCCAACATTTTATGTCTATGCCTGAAAAGCTTTGCCTGCTGTTTTCTGTACATGCTGCTACTACTCTTGAAAGCACAGGAGCAGCCAAGTCATTTCTTCTGGTTAGTTGGCAGCCCTGCTGCAGTGAAAATGAGGCTTACATCCTCCTATCTGCCATTTTACCCTCATAACAACCCTGTGAGGTAGGTTAGGCTGAGAGTGCGTGACGGGCCCAAGGTCACCCAGGGAGCTTCCAGGGCAGAGTGGGGATTTGAACCTGGGTCTCCCAGATCCTAGTCTGACATTCCAACCACTACACCACCACACTGGTAGTTTAACAACTAATTGGTATCTGGTGCAGTGCTGGGGGCCTGGAGGGGAGACAATCCCACTGCTTTGGCACCGCTGACACATTTCTTTTTCTAGAAACAACAATGGGCAAACACAACAGTAAGCTGGCCCCCGAGATGTTGGATGACCTGGTGAGGAGCACAGAATTTAACGAGCAAGAGCTGAAGCAGTGGTACAAAGGCTTCCTGAAAGACTGTCCCACAGGCATCCTCAACCTGGAGGAATTCCAGCAACTCTATATCAAGGTATGGGGCGGGGGGCGGGGGGCGGGTGAGCCACACCCTAATACAGAGCTAGGAGTGAGTGGCCCTGGAGATCCTCTTGGGCCCAGCTGACTTGTAGAAGGTCCTCGGGGCATCATCTGCATGAGGAACACAGAACTAGAGAATGGACAAAATCTGTGAATTCCTTAAGCCAGGGGTCCCTAACATGGCGCCCATGGGCACCATGGTACCTTCCAGCACCATTCCTGGGTTACACCAAGTGTCTTTAGGAGATGGGAGCTGCCAGGTGGGGCTTTTGTCCATTAGGGCTTCTGATTGGCTATGTAGATTCCTTTTTTTAAAAAAAAAATTGCTTTGGCAGCAGCTGCCACCACAGCAAAAGGATCTTCACTGTGTGACAGAAGGTAAGCCGTTTGTATGCAAGAGAATATTGTAAAACAATAGGGTCATTTTAAAAGGCATCCTGTTAAATGGAGCTTCTGTCTGAAATGTCGAAGAGTCGTTATTAGAGTTATGCATAGCCTCACTCCCTTAATTAAAAGAACTTAATTGATGTGGACAGTTCCAGCGTAAGTAGATGCTCTGATTCCGCCTGATGAAGCCTGCACAGCGAGACTTTGTACAATAATACATCAGTCAATGATAACCTGGTATTTTTCCCCTTTTTGTTCTGTTGGCACATTGCTGGGTGCAGCCCATTTTTCTTCATCTTTAACCTCACTCCCTGATATTTTGTGGCTAGCTCCACCTCCACTTATTTTGTGAGTGTCCCCACCACCCTATATCACAACTCCAAAGGTGCCCACAGGACCAAAAAGGATGGAAACCCCTGCCTTAAGCTATTTCTGTGGTTTTGGAGACCTGTTTATTTTATCCTGCCCTTCTCCAAGTCACTCACTGCAGTATATGTGATTCTCCCTCCTTCCATTTTATCCTCACAACAGCCCTGCAAGGTAGGTTAGGCTGAGAAGGAATAACTGGCTCAAGGTAATAGAATCATAGAGTTGGAAGGGACTTTCAGGGTCATTTAGTCCAACCCCCTGCACAATGCACGAAATTCGTAGCTACCTCCCCCCTACACCCTGAAAGGTCACCCAGTGAATTTCATGGTAGATAAGGATTTGAACCTGGGTCTCCTCAGACCTATTAGAATATTCTAAACTGGCTCCCTTTTTGCAGCTGGTACAGACTTAGTTGACAGACATAGTCTCTCTGACCAAGCCCGTCCCCGATGCAGGAACATGTTCACAGGAATGTCTCTTGTTGGGCTGTTGCAGCTGTTAGCAGCTAACAGCGCCGCTCCTCTCCCCCCTTTTCTCTCTGCAGTTTTTCCCTTACGGCGATGCATCCAAGTTCGCTCAGCATGCTTTCCGCACGTTTGACAAGAACGGTGATGGAACAATTGACTTCCGGGAATTCATCTGTGCACTTTCTGTTACTTCCCGGGGGAGCTTTGAGCAGAAGCTGAACTGGGCCTTTGAGATGTATGATCTGGATGGAGATGGCAAGATAACACGCTTGGAGATGCTGGAGATCATTGAGGTATCTAGAGGGTAGCGGGGAATGTTATCTGTGGATACATTTCCTCAGGAACCTTTCTGTGTAGTGTTTAGTATTTGTTCAGGGCCACACATGGAGGAATCTGTGTCAAAATGGGTAGCTCTGTTCCCGGGGACCCCCTGCTTGCTGTCCACAGTCTCCCAAGGATCTACCCCCTGTGGCAGCATCTCTGGCGTCAAATTTGGAAAGAGGGTTTGGCCCATGTGCTTGGCCTGGCAGCTGCTAATCCCCGTAGGCATGTATGTTAAGTGCCATCAAGTTCCAGCTGACGTGTGGTGACTCAGGCAAGGGGTTTTCAAGGCAAGTGAGAAGCAGAGGTGGTTTTCCATTGCCTTTCCTCTGCAGAGTCTTCCTGGTGGTCTCTCATCCAAGTACCATCCCTGCTTAGCTTACGAGATTGGGCTATATTATCCCATTACACATTCCTACTGACCCCCATAAGAGAGATATTAAACCATGGCATTCACTGCCAGTGGAGGTAGTGATGGCCATAAGCATAGATAGCTTTAAGAGGGAGTTAGACATATTCATGGAGGATAAATCCATCAAGAGCCATGGTGACTAAAGCCGTGGTGACTAAAGGGAGGCTCTGTAGTCACAGGCAGTAAACCTCTGACACCCAGTGCTTGGAGGCAACATTCGGGGGAGGGCCTTGGCCCCTGTGGCCTGTCCATTGGACCTCCAGGGCAACTGGCTGGTCACTGTGTGAGGCATGATGCTGGCCTAGATGGACCATTTGTCTGATCCCGCAGGCTGTATTTGTGTCCTTATATGTACAGAGGCAGCAAACCTCTGAATACGGCTTCCAGAAGGCAGCAGCAGCAGCAGCAGGGGAAGGCCTGGGCCTCTAGGCCCTGGATGCTCTCTAGGGAAACTGGTTAGCCACTTTATGGTCAGTATGCTGGACTAGATGGACTATGGGTCTGATCCAGCAGGGCTCTTTTTATGTTTTTACCGTGGCTTGCACTGTTGGGTCAGCCTGTGCCAAAGATTACCCGTCTCAGCCCGCCCCACCTTCTCTTCCCCTCACTCTTCAGGCGATCTACAAGATGGTGGGCACGGTCATCATGATGAGAATGAACCAAGATGGGCTGACACCCCAGCAACGCGTTGACAAGATCTTCACCAAGATGGACAAGGACAAAGATGACCAGATCACCTTGGAAGAGTTCAAGGAAGCTGCCAAGAGTGACCCTTCCATTGTTCTCCTGCTCCAGTGTGACATGCAGAAATAGAGGGGTCAGGGGCCTGGCATGCAATCCTGCCCTCCCCTCCCTGGCCTTGCGTCTTCTTACCCCTTCTTCTCAGAGCTGCAAACTCCACTCCCTGAGACAGGTTGGGCTTTCTCTGCATGGCCTCTTCAGCCCAACCGAGTCCCCCCAAATGAACCACCTACCATTGACAACACATACAAGTTCTTTTAGGCAATATTCTTGAGCCTTGCCCCAGATCTCTATCAGAGTTCAGTCTTTCTCATCATATCTGCTGACCCAATGTGTCCAGCGCCAGTCGTCTTTCCTTCCCCAACCATTCATTCCCCCCCTTTCCCCCTGAACACCAGACATTCCCCAAGACTGTGCCAGCAAAACCTACCTTTGGTGGCCTGCCTAAATCCATGACTCTTGATGCAAGATCTTGTAATCCCCAAATTCTGCTTGGCTGCCCAACCTCTCTAGCATTAGGGAGCCTTTCTTCCTCCTTGTGACCGGCAACATAATTTTGAGACATGGCCCTTAATGGCAATTCTAGTGTGTGCTTAATTGTTCTGGAAGCCTCCCCCCCCCCCCACCCCCCCCCCCCCCAATCCCCTGAAGCCAAAAATAGGAATTGTTCCCCCCACCCCATTTGCTTACTCTCCATCCTACTTGTTGCCATGAAGAGTCAATGGCAGATGTGAAACATCTGCCTTTTGTATGTTGAGGAAAAGAGATTCCCCACTCCCAGAGTCCCTTCACTTAAAAAAGAGTGATGCCTGCTATAGAAGTGTTACCATTGGTCAGAAGTGTCTCAGAGTAATTTTAGTGGTGTATCAAAAACTCAAATTCTCTTGTCCTTATTAACATTTGAAGCTCAGTTGATCAGCTGAAGATCTCTACACTAAGAGAGGGTGGAGGAGTATACTTTTCAAAAGGGCTAAAAGAGTTGTTGTTTGGTAAGGGGAAAATGCTGTCAGGTTCTCTGTTACTCCTTATCCAAGGGATTTCCAGACCACCTGATAAAGCAGTCTGGTTTCAGCACCACCTGCTTCTTAAAAAATAGCTTTGGTGCATTTTTGTTGGTGGTACAGGGAGTCCTGTGACACATGGAACTTGGGGTTGGCTGTGAGACACAGAACTTGGGGATTGCTAGAAACTTATTTCTAGGGCTAAATCTTCAGTGCTGGGAGAATATTGTTGTGTTCTGAAGGAAAAGAGTAGTTTTGCTTTTTCCTCTTCTGCCCCTGGGATGAATAGAGATCTTTACATTTGGAGTTGGAAACTGATTGCCGGCATTTTTTGTGCTTGCTTCTCTCTGGGGGCTGAACTATTCTTCCCTGGTTGGTGCACTGTGTATCTTTCCCCCTTCCTCACCTGGATAGCATTTGACCCAGGGCAGGCTGGTTGTGTGAAGCTGTTAACCATTGCTTGACCTGATTCTTGCCTGTGACTGTAATGGAAGCCACATTGTGTCATGGGCACAATGTAGGTGAACGAGGCCAAAAGATAGCAGCTCTGACATGGGTGGAGCCAAGTAAGCAGCAGCCCTGAAGAAGGTGGCCCTTGGAGGTCATGAGCGTGCTGGAATGATCCAGAGCAGGCTGGTGGAGTGGGATGGAGCTTGTCCCTGTGGGTGCTCCGCAGGTCGCGCAGCTGACCCACATTGCCGAGGGAAGGGCATCCAGACCAGCATTCTGGGAGATCACAGCTAAGCTTCTCCACCCACCCACCCACCCCAGTCCGCTACCTCTGCCCTTCAGCATCTCCCTCCAGGACTGAAGATTATTTTTGGGTATGTGTTCAGTCTTTGTTGTGGTTTTGAATATTGTAATAATTGTTTACAAACTGTGATGTTATATTTTTTTTTAAACTGGGGGAAAAAATAAAATGTGTCCAACTTGGTGGCTTTTTCTTACCTCTCTGCTGTAGCAATAGAACTGTGTGTGTGTGGAGGAAAGTGTCGTCAAGTCACAGCTAACTTATGACAACCCCGTAGGGTTTTCCAGGCAAGTGATGAAGGGAGGTGCTTTTCCATTGCCTGTTTCTGTTTAGCAGCCCTTGGTGGTCTCCCATCAAAATAGTAAACAGGGCCAGCCCTGCTTAGTTTCTGAGATTTGATGAGATTGGGCAAACCTGGGTCATTGAGGTAACGGCAGGAAAAGAACTGACATATCTTAATGGGGGGTGTGTGTCTGTCGCACCATGAATTAGCTGATTTTTAAAATTTGTTACTGCGCTTCAGTTTTCCTTTCCTCACCAATCATTCCCTGACAATCGCTACAGCTCTAGCCTGTGAGGGAACAGCAAGTTCTGAGTCTGAACACGACCCTTCGAGGCTAGTCTAAACCAAGGGGTTGCCAACCTCCAGGCAATGGCTAGAAATCTCCTGGGATTACAACTGAACTCCGGGCAATAGAGATCAGTTCCCCTGGAGAAAATGACTGCTTTGGAAGGTGAACTCTGTGGCATTATACCCCATTGAAGTCCCACCCCATCTTCCTCACCCAAATCTCCAGGTATTTTTCATCCTGAAGCTGGCGATCCTATCTGAGCCTCTACTGCACCACCCAAACACACTTCTCTTTTCCAGGCTAAATATTGTGTAGCTTAAGCTAAAATTCAAAACCATAATACGGTTGACTGCTAGACTACTCCAGAACCTGCAATTGGTGGGTGCGGGAGCTGTTGAGTGTGACATTTGACACACAAGATGCTGGTTCTGTTTGAAACACTTGAAGAAGGCACAATGCAGAGGGGGGAAAGGAGAATGAGTGCCCCTATGTTGATCAGGGTGACAGGACCCCCTGGGGACAAAGGAGGAGCTTTGACCCTTGCAAACACCAGCAGGTATGCTACTGGGGTCAGTCCCTTCCTATGCAAGTTCAGAATTTGTTTCCCGCAGCTGTTCAAGCAAAAATCCTGGCATTATTCTGGCTTCCTATGTGGACACAACTGGCTCGCGTGATCCTTCCTCAGAAAAGGGTAAGAAGAATCCAGGAACTGGTGTACCACATGTACATTGTATGCGTTCCCTGTTTCACAAATGCAGGTTCTTTTGTTTGTCAGCCTGGTCCCTACTTGGTACCAGTGAGAACTAGCAGCTTCCAAAATACTCATTTCTGTGACTTAAGGGTGAAGGTAGACATTCTAATAGAGCTTTCCAAGGCCTAGTTACTAGTGGAAGGAGTTTGAATATACATTTTCATGCTCCGGATCCAAGTGGTTTCTAATGAAGCCCAGAATGCATCTGACATGTAAAATGTCTTCATTGTGAATTTGCTGCCCCGTGTTGTTTTGCTAGTGAATTGGCACGCAAAGGCATAATGAAATCTTCTGATTTTTTTAAATAATACTTTCTTTGCTGAAGAGCATTTAAGGAGAATGTAGAACTTCCAAGTCCCCACAATTTATAAAACACTTCTATGTTCTTGGGTGGGTATACATTGGTGATTTCCACCACTGACGCAGCCAATTCTTGACTTTAAAAACACCCACCATTGTGGAGAAAGCTGTGCCAGTCTCCATCATATAGAGTTGCCATCACAAAGAGTGGTGTGGAGGTCTCCTGGAATTGCTGCTGATATTCAGTTCACAGGGATCAGTCCCCCTGTAGTAAAAGGCTGGTTTAAAGGGTGGTGGATTCTGTGGCACTTCACAATGCTGAGGTCCCTCCACTCCCCAAGCCTTACCCTCCCCAGATCGCACCCTGAATCTCCAGGAGTTTCCAGCCCAGAGTTGACAGCCCTGTATCGATTATGAGCTTGGTTGCACTTCTGCTTTTGAATTGGAATTTGGGTCTATTTCCCAAAAACTAATGTAACATTTTAAGGGGGGGGGGGCTGTTACAATAGTCCAGTTACTAGTCTCCCGGCAACCTCCCTATTTCTGGCCTATAGTAAGCTCTGAATAATACAGAGAATAATATGTTTCAGTATGGAGTGTGAAGCAGGGGAAAGCTGGGTGGGGTGGCTGGCTAATGGTCTGTGCTTGTAGTCTCAAAGATAGGTTTCCAACACAGGGTTTGAATGTAGGACAAAATGGTGGCTAAAATGTAAATTGGTATGAACATAAGAAGAGCCCTGTTGGATTAGGCCAGTGGTCCACCTAGTCCAGCATTATGTCTCACACAAGAGGCCAACTAGTTCTGGAGGTCCAAGAACAGGGCATAAAAGCCAAGGCTTTCCCCTGATGTTGCTTCCTGGCACTGGGATTCAGAGTGCCTCTGAATGTGGAGGTTCCCCTCAGTCACTATAACTAGTAGCCAGTGATAGAACTCTCCTCCATGAATCTATCTAATCCCCTGTTAAAACTGTCGTATGCCTGTGGCCATCATTACATCCTCTGGCAGAGAATTTCACTTTTTAATCACTTTCTATGGTCTGTCCTAAATTCTAAAAGAAATCAACCCTGACTGTTCCCTGGAAGGCCAGATAATGAAACTGAAGCTCAAATACTTTGGCCACCAAATGAGAAGGGAGCACTAACTGCAGAAGATCAAGATGCTGGGAAAGATTGAAGGTCAAAGAAGACGGGGACGGCAAAGGATGAGGTGGTTAGACAGTGTCATAGGTGCAACAAACATGAAGTTGAGCCAACTTTAGAGGACGGCGGAAGACAGGAGGGCCTGGCGGGATCTGGTCCATGGGGTCGCAAAGAGTCGGACTCGACTGTGCGACTGAACAACAACAATGGTCTGTCCTGGATCTATTGCCCATCAGCTTCACTGTATGTCCTTGAGCTCCAGTATTTTGAAGAAGGTAAAAAATGTTCTCTTTGTTAACTCCACCTCATGCATATTTTTTTAAAACCTCTATCATGTTCCCCCTTGGTTGTTTCTTTTCTAAGCTGTTTTTAAAAGCAACCATAGCTGTTAATGTGTGAGCAGAAGAATAACGCCTGCAGAACACTCTTCAGAGGGAGGATTTGGTTTCTGACAATGGGTTCTGGTAATAGCAGTTGCAGTGCTGGGATTGTGCCATGGTGGGTGAAGAAGCAGCTCTAGCTGGCCCTAAAGCCTGGCTTGGCACTGCACTGAATCCTTTTACAAAGAAAACTGTGGAATTGTTGTTGCAGGCCTCTAGAGGGCACTGGAAGCCACAGGAAAGCTCAGCTGCGGCAGTTTTTTGCATTTTCAAGGATGCTGCTGCGGAGACCCTTCAGGCTTGGTGTGTTTTGGGTTTTGTTTGTTTGTGTGCACGCTCACGTGCTCATGCTTTTAGAATTCTAAAGCTGTGTATTTTGTAATACAGTCAAGTGCCAGCCTCTGGACTGTTGCTGCACGGGCACAAAGAAAGGCAGAATAAACCACTTTAAACCTGTCTGCTTACTTTCCGTTCTGAGGAAGGAGTCTGTGCCGAAGATAGCCAAACAAGTCATCTGAATTCAGCAGGTGTGCAAAGGAAACTGTTGCAATGTTCCCCCTAGTGCCCACAGGAGAAGAGCTTGTGCTAACAGTGATGGGGTCATATGGCTCACCCTCTTCACTGCATGTGGTTGGGGGAACAAATCCAACTGAGTGCAAGCAGGGTTGTGCGAACTGTTCAGCCAGTACCCTTCCTGCTCTAAAAATGTCTGTGCCTGTGGACTAGTCCCTTCCAGCTGTTAGACAAATCCAGACAAAACATCTGGATTGTTTTGTTGTCAAGGAAGGGGTGGGGGACAAGCGTCAACACTGACTGGGCTCTAGCGGCTTTGGAGAAGCTGGTCATCTCCCCCTCCCGTGCAGGGTTGCTCTTTGAGACCCCGGTTTGTAGGAGGTACCTTGTCTGTAGGTAGCCTGGTGTTCCAGCTGTTGTTATTAGTTCCCCCAGTGGGGTTACAATCACAGAGCTGGAAGGGATCTCCAGGGTCATCTAGTCCAACCCCCCGTTGTTAACCTTGAGGTGACACCTGGAGACCTCTCACTATTACAATCGATCTCTAAACTACAGAGCACAGAGATCAGTTCCCCTGGAGAAAATGGCTGCTTTGGGGGGTGCACTCCACAGCATTACCCCTTGTTGAGGTCCCTTTCCCTCCCAAGCCTTGCCCTTCCCAGGCTCCAGCCCCCTAATCTCCATGTATATCCCAATGATTTTCTTTTCATTGCTCTTGTACTTCTGTTGTGAAGGGAGCCAGTGTGCTCCAATGGTTAAAGGAGGCAGACTCTAATCTGGAGAACTGGATTTGATTCTGCCCTTTTCCACTTGAAGCCAAGCTAGGTGACCATGGGTCACTCATAGCTCTCCTACCCTCCCCTCCCCTAAGCCTAGCTTGCTGCATAATGCTAAAAAAGAGCTAGAGCTTCAGGCTGCCAAACAATCCTGGAATCTCCTGGCTATACCACACAAAATACCATATGATAATTTTATTTTATTTTTCTGTTGTGAGCTGGCTATAGAGGCAGTCAGTACTTGTGTACATTAAAAGCTTGGATAATTCCAGTGAGATTTTTCAGCCCTTCATAGTATGATCACGCCCGTCAGGGTTGATGCAGACGTGAAGACCTTCAGATGAGCATGGAGCACCTTGACTGCCTGACTGGGCAACCACAGCTAAGCCTTTTACTTCTGTGCCAAGGAGGCAGAGTCAGGCTCAAAGCTCTGGCACCTCTCTTTTTAGAAATCCAGGCCTGCTTGCAGATCACCTATTTTTAAAGGGGCTATAATTGAATCACTTGGCTCAACTATCTGCATCTGCAACCAGCATGAGCCATGGAAGATCCTCTCCCTGGGTGGGGTGAAGACATTTGGCCCACTTTCCACAGAGGGATAACTCCATGTCTGGCCTACGCCACTTCAGTCTGCAAGCAGGGGCTCTCAGGATTAACCTACCCCATCCTATGTACAAAACAAAAAAAAGGTTCCCATACAAAGGAAGCTAGGCTAAGGACCCTTTGCCTTGTCTCTGAGTTTTCTGTGGGCGGGGAATAGTTTGGTGAAGGAGGATTCACCAATGTGCGCCAACCCTCCCTTGTAGTCTGAAAGTGGTGTAGTCCAGATATAGGTTTACCATCTCAGGGCTATGACTGGATCTCTTGGTGTTTTCTTTTCAATGAAATGCAGCCATGGAGGCTTCCAAATTGATCAGAAGATCTTCTCCCTTCTACCAAAATCTGCTAGGGTTACCAAATCTGGGTTGGGAGACTCCTGAAGAGGTTGGGGGCAGGGTGGAGGTTGGGGCTGGTGGGCTTTGGAGTCCGGCCTCCATAGACTCCACTCTCCAAGCAATCTTTTCCTCCTGAGGAACTGATCCCTTTACCCTGGAGATCCTTTGTAATTCCAGGAGAGTTCCAGGCCCTATTTAGAAGCTGGCAGGCCTAGCTGCCACCTGTCCACTCCACCCACTATTTGCCCTGTTTGAGAGCCAGTTTAGTGTAGTGGTTAGGAGCGCAGACTCTAATCTGGGAGGACCAGGTCTGATTCCCCACTTCTCCACATGCAGCTGCTGGTGTAACCTTGGGTCAGTCACAAGTTCTCAGAGGTGTTTTCTCAAGGGCAGTTCTCGAAAGAACTCTCTCAGCCCCACATACCTCACACGGGGTCTGTTGTGGGGAAGGGAAGGGAAAGGAGATTGTAAGCTACTCTGAGACTCCTTTGGGTAGTGAAAGGCGGGGTATAAATCCAATTTCTTCTCCTCCTCCTCGCTCAACAACAGAAGCGACCCATCTGGGGATCTGCGAGCCATTTACTCCAAGGCCTGAAAGCGCCAGGGGCCACCTAGTGTTGGCCCTTTTTGCTGTGTTCCAGCTGCAGACTTCAGGGCTCCTCCACTGCTGGTGCTGATGCAGCCCACTTGCTCAGGCCATTGCTGGCTGTGGGCTGTCGAGTCCTCTGAGGCCAGACTCACACTTTGCTATATAAAGTGCTTGACTGACCCTCTGCTGCTGCTGCATGGGTGAAGAGAGAAGGGTAGCTCAAGTCAGGCATCTGAATTTATAGATGGCTGCTGGTGCAGCTGTATCTTATATGGGCTTCATATGGGGTGCACGACTGCTAAACCTGGACCCTCAGACTTTCCCCAGCCCTGACAGCACAGCTGCAGATGGCTGGGAGGGATGCCAGTTTTGCAAGCCCCCCTTTTTTCCTGCCCCACGCTTGCTAGGGAAGGTTGCAATATAAGGTACTACTTTAATAAATGTGATTGTAATTTATTTCCCACTAGGAACATTCAGCATGACACCCAGGGCCAAAGCTCTGCCCCAAGCTTCCTGACATTCTTGCACCTTCTGGGGTTGCCATATTTTCTGTATTTTTAACAGCTACATGACCAAACAGGTTTCTGGAAAGGCATCATAAAATCCTCAATAAATAAGACAGAACTGCAAAAGGTGCAGCTTTTCCCATTGCTGCCCCTGTTGAATTTCTACCTGTCAGGCAGCTGTTGAAGGCAGAGAGTGTTGAAGGCAGAGAGAAAGGCTGGGGATGCTGGTTGTGGCAGCAGCGGACTGCTGGTGATCACGCATGTTGTAGCATCAGTTGCCGCAAATGGGACCTGAATCAATTAGAGTATCTTAGCCATGAAAATTAATCCCCTTTTATGTTGTAAGCCAGACAGAGTTGCATAACCAAATGCCCTCCGGGGATTATTTATACAGGAGAGAATCATCTGCTCCTCAGGACACACACCAGCCCAGGACAGAGGAGGTGCAGGCGGGAATCTGCCTGCTCGTCAGCCCCTCAAAACCTCCCCAAGGGTAACAAAAGAGGGCCTGACTGAATTCTCTGGTAAAATCATCCAAATTCCTATAAATTATTTTGCTGAAGTCCCTCCATAACAGAGGGCGTGAACATACTGCCTGGATCTGGTGCTGCTCTCGGGGCTGCCCAGAAGCAGTCTGAGAAGTCCACACAGCAAGATACCCTTGGAGATATGCCCCAGGTTGTGCCTCGGATTGGCTTCACTGCTTCCTTTCACTGCGATGCCCAGGAGGGAGTTTTGGCTGGTGCAGCTTTTCTCCAGGCCTGGTGACAGCCTTAGGGGGTGAGGTGAGCAGGGCTTCCTGCATCCAGGAGTGGCGTTTTAGGGGTCTGCCTGATTGGTCTTTGTCTCTCCTTCCCCCCCCCATGTCACTGCTGCGGAAGCAGACTAAATGGTCCTAATGGAAGGAGCTCGATTACTTAGAATCTGGGCATTCTTGATGCAGAGTTTGGCTGCTTGGTTCAGATAAAGAGCCAGCGCATATCCCTGGAATGTGGCAAAGCACAAAGGGAAAAGGCTTGTAGTCAGTTGCATCGCTTTTGTGTTTTTGTAATCCAGTTGCTGTGTTGTTCGTGATGTATTTTACACTGCTTCCTTTATGGCATTGTTTCCCCTCACTCTGTAACTTTGTAAGCTCAGTGAGAAAGGCGGACTTAGAAGCACAATCCATAAAACACAATTAGGGTTGCCAGCCTCCAGGTGCCACCTGGAAATCCCCCACTGTTGCCATTAATCTCCAGATGACAGAAACCAGTTCCCTCTGGAGAAAATGGCTGCTTTGGAGGGTGGCCTTTATGGCATTGTACCCAGCTGAAGACCACACCTTCCCCAGCTCCATCCAGAAATCGCCAAGGATTTTACAACCCACAGTTGGCAACCCTCAGCCTGTGTGAGGTGAGAGGAGCCACCACTGCCACCAGAAGCCAGCTGCCCGGGTCCAAGACTGCTCTTCTTCTTCTCCCCCCCCCTTTGAGGGGGTGCAGCTGTGGGCAGTCATCCCCCCAAACATGGGGCTCTGGGGCAGCTGCCCCTGTTGTCTATTGGCTAAGAATACTCCTGAGTGCTAGTTGCTGGGTGGCAGGATTGGTCCATGGCTTCTGCAACCTGCTTGTGGGATTCCTGCCGCCTGCCTGTGTAAACAAGTGTAACCGCTGAATTGCCCACCTCCCTGGCAACTGGACCTTCCAGCTTAGAGAATGGCCCTTCCCAGGAGGCTGGGTTCAGCCAACTCCTCCGGTGCAGAGATTTGTCCCCTTCCCCCAGCACATTGATCTAAACTGAATCACTCCCCTGGAGAACAGCAGCTTGCCTGAGGCAGCCGATCCAGCCCTGAGGAGGTTAAGCAAGCTTGGCCGGCTGGCGGCTTTGGCATTCGAGCCTGCCCTGGAGCTTCATGGGATCCCATATCAAGCATTTTGTCCTCGCTGGAGAAGCGAGTCACACACACACACACACACACACACACACACAAACCTGCTGCTCCCTCCTCCTCCTCCTCCTCCTCCTCCGCTGCCTGATTTCATTCTCTCTAGAGCCGAGCTGCATCCCAAGGATACTGGCGCTGTAATCCCGAGCACCATCCCCACCCGCTCTGCCTGCTAAACTGGAAGAAGAAATATACTTCGCTTGCTAGTACCGTCTTGCTCCTCGGGAAGGGCAGGGAGCCAGGAAGATGGACCCAGCAGGACTTGGGCACCCGGAAGAGAAAGGGGACACTGGCAGCAAAGCAACCAGCGCTGGAGGACAGCCAAAACCAGAGACTTGGGAAGATACCAAAGCCTTTTATGCCAACCTCTCCCCACAGAAGAAACCCAAATCGGTAAGGGAGATTCCCCCCCCCCTTTCTTTTCTGGGAATAGGACAGGCAGTGATGGGATGTGGGTTGACCAGGGAAGGGGGGTGGCTGGCTGGCTGGCACTGTCATGTGTTTACATAAAAGAGAAGAGGAGGCCTGCAAAAAGGGAATTCATCTTTAGAGTAGAAATCCTGACCTAAGTGACTTGTTGCGTTTCCCCGCCTACTTACCTGTGCAGGTGTGATGGAGGGTGAGCAAAGAGGTGGGACCTGTGCTTTGCATGTAGAACACAGAGTGGAATCACTCCCTGGTTTAAGGATCTTGGGTTTCGGGGCTGGGAAGGATTTCTTTCCCTCATCTTGGAAAGTGGCTGCCACTCAGTGCTGGACTAGATTGGCCAATGTTCTGGCTTTTGATAAGGCAGCTCCATATGGTTCACAGGCCCACTTGGGATGAATGGCATCTTTCAGATAGCTGGCATTCAGCACAGAGTGGTATGCTTCTACCAGCAGCTGCCCTTTGCCTGCAAGGCAGAGAGCCGCTCTGGATACACAGTGAAATGAGGGGAGTTGTGGAGGGGATACAGCTGCAAAAATAGAATGCGCTGTCCTTCGGGATCTGAGGTCAAGAACTTACTGGCTAAGCTGTCTGTTCCAGCTGTTGTGCCCAATGGGAAGGTATGCAAATCCCTGTTGCTTGTAAGTAATGTAGTTGTCTGGGTGCAAAGAAGATGGTCTGTGGCCCCAGTACTGACCAGCTCATGATGAAGAATATGCCATTGAGATGCAACCAACTCACGTGGACCCCATCCCTGGGGCATTCCAGGCAAGAGACATGGTTTGCCATTGCCTGCCTCTTCATAGCAACTCTTTTTTTTAAATAGTTTTTTATTGATTTTTACAACACAAAAACTAGACAAACCATGACAATACACAGACATCTACAAACACACAAAAAAGAAGACCGCCATATCTTATCATAACTGCAACACAAAATTCTAACATAACTAACTGGTTCCACATTTCCCAACAACACATTCAGATCACATTTCTAAGTGTATTTCTAGTCATATTAAACAAAGAAAGAAAAAAACAACAAAACTTGAAAATCAAATTCAAATACTTCTTTTTTATCTGTCTATAATTCATAGCAACATTTCAACAACATCAACAAAAAAGAAAAAGAAAAAACAGAACAAACAAAATAATCTTAACTATTATTAGATTATTCTGATTTATCTCATCTCAATTAGCATTTAAGTTTGTAAAGTTACCGACATTCACTTTACTTCTAACTTTATCTTTCTTTCCTGCTTCCTTAGCCAACTTATCACTCCTTAACATTACATTATACTGTATAATTTCTTACTTATACTCTTATGACCTTACCTAATATATAGCATTTTATAACCATTACCTACTTATTTACCCTATTTCGTAATAAGTTAATTTACCAACTTGCCACAAACCAAACCAAAGGAAACCTCAAAATTCTTAGTTTTAATATTCAAGCTTCTTCTCTTCATATTAGTACAAAGTATCATACGCTAATGCTTCATTTACTCCAAAACAACTAAAAGAAAAACTAACAACTGTTTATAACCAGGGGCTTAAAAATAAACTAACAGTTTTATAAACACATTGCTTTTATCTTTATGCCCC